>NC_143038.1:72227500-72322500 GCF_057628025.1 Oncorhynchus mykiss
CGATTCCCCTCCGGATCTGCTTTCCCTGTCCTAACACCTCTCGCTCCAGCCTTAGCCTCCACACCAGGTTTCCTGCAACCCCCCCCGTTTCAATAAATACTTTGGTTACCTCATCCCGGTCTCCTCTTCTGCTCATGGGTTTTCACCTGTTCCGCTCCTTGTGACACTCGGCAGAGTCACATTTGAACTCTGTCCAACCTTGGCGTGATAAACGGGCCTTTGTCTATGACTTCCTCTCCACCCCTTACCTACCTATCTATCTCACAGCAGTTTATATTTAACCTGCTGGCTGGGTGTCAGGCATGAACAAACACTACTTATATGGAACAGAGTAAATAGGCATTTCAACATCATAGCTTCAGCCGTTGGTAACTTGTGTAATGGACACGGGCTGGAAGGTCAAACACTACTTACAGATACTAGCACTGGCAGGGTTCTCTCTGTCTCTCCCCCCTCTGCCTCTCACTCCTCTTTCTCTCTCTGTCTCTCATGCCTGTCTCTCACTCCTCTGTCTCTCACTCCTCTGCCTCGCACTCCTCTTTCTCTCTCTGTCTCTCATGCCTGTCTCTCACTCCTCTGTCTCTCACTCCTCTGCCTCGCACTCCTCTCACTCCTCTTTCTCTCTCTGTCTCTCACGCCTGTCTCTCACTCCTCTGCCTCTCACTCCTCTGCCTCTCACTCTGTCTCCTCACTCCTCCGTCTCTCTCTAGGCAGGCAGGCAGGCACAAGCTGGGTGAGTAGGTACAGGCTGGGGGGATAGGTACAGGGAGAGTGAACACCTGAAGGATCCTGTCATATGGTTTCAGGCCTGCGCGGTCTGCTGGGCCCTCTGGACGGATCATGTTGACGTAAACACCTTTCTCCAGGAACCCGTCGGAGACGCTGAAGCCGAAGTCATCGCTCTCTGGATCCTTCATCACCGTCACCTGGGGAATTACAACCCGTTAGTTAATTTAACCTGTTAGTTTAGAGCTGTGAACACAGAGTTACAACCTGTTAGTTAATTTAGCTTGTTAGTTTAGAGCTGCAAACACATAGTTTCAAGGCTACATATGTAGCTTCAAGACTATTCTTAGGATTCAGACCTTGGTAGTGGTATATTGGCTAGACCACAAACCCCAGTTACTACCATAAACAGAACAGTAAACAAGTAGTTGTGTGTCATACCCGCGGTATATTGTCTGATATACACAGCTGGATTGCTGTTTCGGCCAATCAGCATCCAGGACCCAAACTACCCGGTTTATAATAAGGCCCGAGGGGGTGTGGTATATGGCCAATGTACCACGACTAAGGGCTGTTCTTACGTGCGGCGCAATGCAGAAATCCTGGATACAGCCCTTAGCCGTGGTACATTGGCCAAATACCACAAACCCCCGAGGTGACTTATTGCTATTATAAACTGGTTACCAACGTCATTAGAGCTGTAAAAAGAAATGCTTTGTCATACCCGTGGTATACGCTCTGGTGTACCACAGCTGTCAGCCAATCAGCATTCAGGGCTCGAACCACCCAGTTTATTATATGGTGTAACCTTTCATTTAGAGTTAGTTTATTTAGCTGACAGACACTCTTATTGAAGACTTCATTTACAGTTAGTTTATTTAGCTGACAGACACTCAAATTTACAGTCATTTACAGTTAGTTTATTTAGCTGACAGACACTCTTATTGAAGACTTCATTTACAGTTAGTTTATTTAGCTGACAGACACTCTTATTTACAGTCATTTACAGTTAGTTTATTTAGCTGACAGACACTCTTATTGAAGACTTCATTTAGAGTTAGTTTATTTAGCTGACAGACACTCTTATTGAAGACTTCATTTACAGTTAGTTTATTTAGCTGACAGACACTCTTATTGAAGACTTCATTTAGAGTTAGTTTATTTAGCTGACAGACACTCTTATTGAAGACTTCATTTACAGTTAGTTTATTTAGCTGACAGACACTCTTATTGAAGACTTCATTTAGAGTTAGTTTATTTAGCTGACAGACACTCTTATTGAAGACTTCATTTACAGTTAGTTTATTTAGCTGACAGACACTCTTATTGAAGACTTAATTTACAGTTAGTTTATTTAGCTGACAGACACTCTTATTGAAGACTGCATTTACAGTCATTTAGCCGACGTACGATACAATACGTGGATTCAAGGTGCAATAGCCATCACGATCACTGCGAGTAAAACCTTCCTCAGTAATATCCGCCATGAGAAAAGTTACAGCAGGCAGGTTGGTCTGACACGGGAGAGCAGGGTACACAAGCCGATCAATCAATAAGAGTGTTGTTGCTCAATAATGCATGTATTGATCTATTATTGATTACAGTGATGTGTTACACTGTCTAGACCTCGTCAGAACACGGTGGTCAGGTTCCAGTGGTGCCGGGCTCTCCAACCCTGTTCCTGGAGAGATACCTTCCTGTAGGTTTTAACTCCAACCCTGTTCCTGGAGACTACCCTCCTGTAGGTTTTCACTCCAACCCTGTTCCTGGAGAGATACCTTCCTGTAGGTTTTAACTCCAACCCTGTTCCTGGAGACTACCCTCCTGTAGGTTTTCACTCCAACCCTGTTCCTGGAGAGCTACCCTCCTGTAGGTTTTCACTCCAACCCTGTTCCTGGAGAGCTAACTTCCTGTAGGTTTTAACTCCAACCCTGTTCCTGGAGAGCTACCCTCCTGTAGGTTTTCACTCCAACCCTGTTCCTGGAGAGCTAACCTCCTGTAGGTTTTAACTCCAACCCTGTTCCTGGTGAGCTACCCTCCTGTAGGTTTTAACTCCAACCCTGTTCCTGGAGAGCTAACCTCCTGTAGGTTTTAACTCCAACCCTGTTCCTGGAGAGCTACCCTCCTCTAGGTTTTAATTCCAACCCTGTTCCTGGAGAGCTACCCTCCTGTAGGTTTTCACTCCAACTCTGTTCCTAGAAAGTTAACCTCCTGTAGGTTTTCAGTCCAACCCTGTTCCTGGAGAGCTAACCTCCTGTAGGTTTTAACTCCAACCAAGGTTCCTAGAAAGTTAATGTTCTGTAGGTTTGAACTCCAACCCTGTTCCTGGAGAGCTACCCTACAGTAGGTTTTAACTCCAACCCTGTTCCTGAAGAGATACCCTCCTGTAGGTTTTCACTCCAACCCTGTTCCTGGAGAGACCCTCCTGTAGGTTTTAACTCCAACCCTGTTCCTGAAGAGATACCCTCCTGTAGGTTTTAACTCCAACCCTGTTCCTGGAGATATCCCCTCCTGTAGGTTTTAACTCCAACCTTGTTCCTGGAGAGATTCCCTCCTGTAGGTTTTAACTCCAACCCTGTTACAGGAGAGCCACCCTACAGTAGGTTTCCACTCCAAACCTTTTGTAGTTAAAACCTACAGGAGGATAGCTCTCACTGGTGGGTATGGCAGTCACCTTGTGTAGCTCCAGAGGGGTAGGGGAGAGGATCTCCTGCATCTCTTCCTTGATCCTACGAGACTCCCAGGTCTTCTCAGACACCCGGAGTGTGTTCTTTGCCCTGGCCTCGTGATGCAGCTGGGTTCTGGCCTCGTGATGCAGGAGTTGGGCCTCCGGGTGCAGATGGGCCTCCGGGTGCAGGTGGGCCCCCTGGTGGAGGTGGGCCTCCTGGTGCAGGTGGGTCTTGGCATCGTGGTGCTGGAGGGAGCTCCTCCGCAGAGGGCTGATGCGAGGCTGGCAGACGGGGTCTCCAGGGTGGGGGAGGCCATGGGACTTGTTACCATCCACCCCAATACTGATGGCACTGCCCGTCATAATAGATGCCTACAGAGAGAGTAGAGTAGATAAAAAAATATATAAAATATATAAGTATATAAATTAAAATGTGTCGATCAATATGTCAACTTTGTCACAGGCCTAACAACATCCGTGCCAATATATCCTCCAAACACCGGCTTCTCTGGCATTATCACAAGTAGAGTAGAGAGTAGAGAGTAGAGTAAAACGTAGAGTAATGAGTAAAGAGTAAACAGTAGACAGTAGAGAGTAGAGTAGAGTAAAGAAAATTATAGAGTAAAGAGTAAAGTAGAGTATAGTATAGTAAAGAGTAAAGTGTAGAGTAAAGAGTAAAGTAGAGTATAGTAAAGAGTAAAGTATAGTATAGTAAAGAGTAGAGTAAAGAGTAAAGTAGAGTAGAGTAAAGCGTAAAGTGTAGAGTAAAGAGTAAAGTAGAGTATAGTAAAGAGTAAAGAGTAAAGTAGAGTAAAGAATAGAGTAAAGTAGAGTATAGTAAAGAGTAGAGTAAAGAGTAAAGAGCAGAGTAAAGAGTCAAGTAGAGTAAAGAGTCAAGTAGAGTAAAGAGCAGAGTAAAATAATGAGTAGAGTAAAGTGAAGAGTAGAGTAAAGAGTAAAGTAGAGTAAAGAGTAGAGTAAAGAGTAAAGTAGAGTATAGTAAAGAGTAGAGTAGAGAAGAGTAAAGAGTAGAGTAGAGAAGAGTAAAGAGTAGAGTAGAGTAAAGAGTAAAGTAGAGTATAGTAAAGAGTAGAGTAGAGAAGAGTAAAGAGTAGAGTAGAGTAAAGAGTAGAGTAGAGAAGAGTAAAGAGTAGAGTAGAGTAAAGAAGAGTAAAGAGTAGAGTAGAGTAAAGAGTAAAGTAGAGTAAAGAGTAAAGTAGAGTATAGTAAAGAGTAGAGTAGAGAAGAGTAAAGAGTAGAGTAGAGTAAAGAGTAGAGTAGAGAAGAGTAACGAGTAGAGTAGAGTAAAGAGTAGAGTATAGTAAAGAGTAGAGTAGAGTAGAGTAAAGAGTAGAGAAGAGTAAAGAGTCAAGTAAAGTGAAGAGTAGAGTAAAGAGTAGAGAAGAGTATAGTAGAGTATAGTAAAGAGTAGAGTAGAGGAAATAGTAGAGTAGAGTACAAAGTAGAGTAGAGTATAGTATAGTATAGTAGAGTATGGGATAGTAGAGTATAGCAGAGTATAGTAGAGTAGAGTATAGTAGAGTAGAGTATAGTGGAGTAGAGCATAGTATAGTATAATAGAGTATGGCATAGTATAGTAGAGCAGAGTAGAGTATAGTATAGTAGAGCATATTAGAGTATAGTAGAGTATGGCATAGTATAGTATAGTAGAGTAGGGTATAGTATAGTACAGTGTAGTAGAGTATATTAGAGTGGCGTATAGTAGAGTAGAGTAGAGTATGGTAGAGTAGAGTAGAGTATAGTATGGTAGAGTAGAGTATAGTATAGTAGCGTATAGTATATTAGAGTAGAGGAAATAGTAGAGTATAGTAGAGTAGAGTAGAGTAGAGTAGAGTAGAGTAGAGTAGAGTAGAGTAGAGTAGAGTAGAGGAAATAGTAGAGTGTAGTTCTTTATTTATTCAACCTTTATTTAATCAGGGAGTCATACTGAGACCAAGGTCTGTCTATTTTACAGATGAGCCCTGAATTACATACAGTGCATTGGGAAAGTATTCAGCCCCCTTGACTTTTTAAAAACATTTTGTTACGTTACAGCCTTATTCTAAAATGAATTGAATCATTTTTTTCCATCATCAATTGGGTTTTTGCTCTAACATACACTGTCAGCTGTGAGACCTTACATAGACATGCCTTTCCAAATCATGCCCAATCAATTGTATTCACCACAGGTGGACTCCAATCAAGTCGTAGAAACATCTCAAGTATGATCAATAGAAACAGGATGCACCTGAACTCAATTTCAAGTCTCATATCAATGGGTCTGAATAAGGTATATGTTTTTTATTTTTAATAAATATGCAGAAATGTCTTAAAACCTTTTAGAATGCTGAATACTTTCCGAATACACTGTAAATAAAGTAATAATAGATGCTATGCTAACTGATATATAAAGCAACCATAGATGCTATGTTAACTATATATAAAGCAACCATAGATGCTATGTTAACTGATATATAAAGCAACCATAGATGCTACGTTAACTATATATAAAGCAACCATAGATGCTATGCTAACTGATATATAAAGCAACCATCGATGCTATTCTAACTGATATATAAAGCAACAATAGATGCTATGCTAACTGATATATAAAGCAACAATATATGCTATGCTAACTGATATATAAAGCAACAATAGATGCTATGCTAACTGATATATAAAGCAACAATAGATGCTATGCTAACTGATATATAAAGCAACAACAGATGCTATGCTAACTGATATATAAAGTTACAATAGATGCTATGCTAACTGATATATAAAGCAACAATAGATGCTATGCTAAGTGATATATAAAGCAACCATAGATGCTACGTTAACTATATATAAAGCAACAATAGATGCTATGCTAAGTGATATATAAAGCAACAATAGATGCTATGCTAACTGATATATAAAGCAACAATAGATGCTATGCTAACTGATATATAAAGCAACAATAGATGCTATGCTAACTGATATATAAATCAACAATATATGCTATGCTAACTGATATATAAAGCAACCATAGATGCTATGCTAACTGATATATAAAGCAACAATATATGCTATGCTAACTGATATATAAAGCAACACTAGATGCTATGCTAACTGATATATAAAGCAACAATAGATGCTATGCTAACTGATATATAAAGCAACAATAGATGCTATGCTAACTGATATATAAAGCAACAATAGATGCTATGCTAACTGATATATAAAGCAACAATAGATGCTATGCTAACTGATATATAAAGCAACAATAGATGCTATGCTAACTGATATCCGGGCGACGCTGGGCCAACTGTGCGCCGCCCTATGGGACTCGATGTCACGGCCGGCTTTGACACTGGGATCGAGCCCAAGGCTGTCGTAACGCATCAACACTGCGATGCAGTGCCTTAGACGGAGGCCAAATCTACCGTTTTCAACCTGTATTACGGGCTGTGAGTGTAAAGGATTGCTTGCCTTTATTTTTAACCAGATAAGTTAAGGTAGTATACCTCTATCTCTCTGAGGAGCTCAGACTGTCCACAGGTCTCCAGGTCTTCCAGTGCCTGACACCAGAAACTGTCCTCGTGGTCGAGCATGATGGCGTCACTGTGAGGCTGGCTGGTGTATCTGTATCAACGACCACAGGAAAGTACAGGTGTTAGATGTTACATGCTAGATGTAACACGATGCAGTCACTATGAGGGCTGGCAGGGTAGCCTAGTGGTTAGAGCGTTGGACTAGTAACCGGAAGGTTGCAAGTTCAAACCCCTGAGCTGCCCCTGAACAGGCAGTTAAACCACTATTCCTAGACCAGTTAACCCACTGTTCCTAGGCCAGTTAACCCACTGTTCCTAGACCAGTTAACCCACTGTTCCTAGACCAGTTAACCCACTGTTCCTAGACCAGTTAACTCACTGTTCCTAGACCAGTTAACTCACTGTTCCTAGACCAGTTAACCCACTGTTCCTAGACCGTCATTAAAAACAAGAATTTGTTCTTAACTGACTTGCCTTGTTAAATAAAAATGAGGCTGGCTGGTGTATCTGTATCAGTACAGTGCAGTACATGTTACATGCTAGATGCCGTCACTATGAGGCTGGCTGGTGTATTGTTCGGTGTGTGTTTATTAGGAGCCCTATTCTATTTTTTTCAGAAGCTGCAACTACTCTTCCCGGGGTCCACAAAAAAAAAACACAAAACTTGACAAGTAACAAAAAAAACCACTGATAGACAAGGAAAGTCACACACATTTAAAATACAACTATATACCAACAATACAACCAAAAAAGAAGGTGTTGTGTGAGTAAAAAAAATTATGTGTGTGTAACTGTGGCAACACAATAAAGAATCAGAATACGTGTTACATTTAGCAGAGCATGAAGCTGTCATGTCATTGGCCCCCACAGCTCAACAACAGTCATTTAACAACAGCTGATGTTACGGCAAAACGACATGTGCAAGTTATTTTATTCTGGTGAGACAGAGCGAAGAGGGGAGGGAATGAGGAGAGAAGAGTTGTGTATAGTACAGTATGTATGAGAGAAGAGCAGTACATGAAACCCTACAGTATGTATGAGAGGAGAGCAGTACATGAAACCCTATAGTATGTATGAGAGGAGAGCAGTACATGAAACCCTACAGTATATATGAGAGGAGAGCAGTACATGAAACCCTACAGTATGTATGAGAGGAGAGCAGTACATGAAACCCAACAGTATGTATGAGAGGAGAGCAGTACATGAAACCCTACAGTATGTACGAGAGGAGAGCCGTACATGAAACCCTACAGTATGTATGAGAGGAGAGCCGTACATGAAACCCTACAGTATGTATGAGAGGAGAGCAGTACATGAAACCCTACAGGCAAATAAACACACAACCTGGTGGAAGAGCAGTTCATAGCTGTGACACTGAACACCTGAGTCGAGAGAGAACAGCGAGAGGAGAGAGATAGAGAGAGAGACAGCAGAGAGAGAGAGAGAGAGAGAGAGAACAGCGAGAGGAGAGACAGCAGAGAGAGAGAGACAGGAGAGAGAGAGAGAGAGAGAGAGAGAGAGAGCAGCGAGAGGAGAGAGACAGCAGAGAGAGAGACAAAGAGAAAGAGAGAGAGAGAGAGAGAGAGAGAGAACAGCGAGAGGAGAGAGACAGCAGAGAGAGAGAGAGAGAGAGAGAGAGAGAGAGAACAGCGAGAGGAGAGAGACAGCAGAGAGAGAGAGAGAGAGAGAGAGAGAGAACAGCGAGAGGAGAGAGACAGCAGAGAGAGAGAGAGAGAGAGAGAGACCCAAAATTATGGAAAGCTTTGACTATGTACAGACTCAGTGAGCATAGCCTTGCTATTGAGAAAGGCAGCCGTAGGCAGACATGGCTCTCAAGAGAAGACAGGCTATGTGCTCACTGCCCACAAAATGAGGTGGAAACTGAGCTGCACTTCCTAACCTCCTGCCCAATGTATGACCATATTAGAGAGACATATTTCCCTCAGATTACACAGATCCACAAAGAATTCGAAAACAAATCCAATTTTGATAAACTCCCATATCTACAGGGTGAAATTCCACAGTGTGCCATCACAGCAGCAAGATTAGCGAGAAAGAAGAGAAGACAAGAGAACAGAGGGAGAGCGGGAGCGGGAGAGAGACAAAGAGAGACAGAGAGACAAAGAGATGCACAGAGACAAGAGACAGACAGGGTAAACAAGGCTAAGAGGTATGAAAAAAAATGGTATAAAAAATAATGACAGGCTTTCACTCTTCACTATTTTGTATGTTTTAATGGCTCACATCAATGCATTCCAATGGCTTAGAAAAATATAGTACAAATACGGGTGCGTTGGTAAATGCGCTCTGGCTATCTACTCTAATTTCAGAGCACTCTCGTCTGAGTGTGCCAGAGCGCAGAATAACTGATTCATTTACTAACGCTCAACACCCATTGAATATGGCAGTAAACGCTCAACACCCATTGGATATGGCAGTAAACGCTCAACACCCATTGGATATGGCAGTAAACGCTCAACACCCATTGGATATGGCAGTAAACGCTCAACACCCATTGGATATGGCAGTAAACGCTCAACACCCATTGGATATGGCAGTAAACGCTCAACACCCATTGGATATGGCAGTAAACGCTCAACACCCATTGGATATGGCAGTAAACGCTCAACACCCATTGGATATGGCAGTAAACGCTCAACACCCATTGGATATGGCAGTAAACGCTCAACACCCATTGGATATGGCAGTAAACGCTCAACACCCATTGGATATGGCAGTAAACGCTCAACACCCATTGGATATGGCAGTAAACGCTCAACACCCATTGGATATGGCAGTAAACGCTCAACACCCATTGGATATGGCAGTAACCCTAACCCTAACCCTAACCCTAACCCTAACGTCAGCAAAAAAAGCTCATTTAAATTGATGCCAGCAGCACAGTTACAGTCACCAACGTTCTGGATAACATGAAAACAGCCTAACCAGCTCTGCCAGGGGGAGTAAAATGGTCAGCGTGAGCTGTTCTCTCATTTGTGTCTGGAAGTCGCTAGCAAGCTAGGTAACATTAGCCAGTTAGCTTGGGTGCTTGACTGCCGTTGTGAGGCCAGAACGCTCGGATGAACCCTACTCCTCGGCCAGAGCATCCAGTGTGCTCTCTGAACGCTCGGATGAACCCTACTCCTCGGCCAGAGCATCCAGTGTGCTCTCTGAACGCTCGGATGAACCCTACTCCTCGGCCAGAGCGTCCAGTGTGCTCTCTGAACGCTCGGATGAACCCTACTCCTCGGCCAGAGCATCCAGTGTGCTCTCTGAACGCTCGGATGAACCCTACTCCTCGGCCAGAGCGTCCAGTGTGCTCTCTGAACGCTCGGATGAACCCTACTCCTCGGCCAGAGCATCCAGTGTGCTCTCTGAACGCTCGGATGAACCCTACTCCTCGGCCAGAGCATCCAGTGTGCTCTCTGAACGCTCGGATGAACCCTACTCCTCGGCCAGAGCGTCCAGTGTGCTCTCTGAACGCTCGGATGAACCCTACTCCTCGGCCAGAGCATCCAGTGTGCTCTCTGAACGCTCGGATGAACCCTACTCCTCGGCCAGAGCGTCCAGTGTGCTCTCTGAACGCTCGGATGAACCCTACTCCTCGGCCAGAGCATCCAGTGTGCTCTCTGAACGCTCGGATGAACCCTACTCCTCGGCCAGAGCGTCCAGTGTGCTCTCTGAACGCTCGGATGAACCCTACTCCTCGGCCAGAGCATCCAGTGTGCTCTCTGAACGCTCGGATGAACCCTACTCCTCGGCCAGAGCATCCAGTGTGCTCTCTGAACGCTCGGATGAACCCTACTCCTCGGCCAGAGCGTCCAGTGTGCGCTCTGAACGCTCAGAGAGCAAAACGCTCTGAATTTGACAAATGCCCAGAGGGCACTCTGAATGCACTCTGGCACTCCAGATTGAATTTCGAACACACCCCAAGTTAGCGGATAAGTGGATTGATGCAGGTTATTACAAGAAGCCATGCTGTGGCTGTCCTGTCAGTTTGATTCAAGACGGCAGGACTGAAACATGTTGGAGGATAAGGAAGCAATACGTTCAAGAGCTCCTCCTGGTTCTCCTCCTGGTTCTCCTCCTGGTTTTCCTCCTGGTTCTACAATAATATTATTATTAGTATTTCATACTCAGTGGCCTTGTGGTTAGAGTGTCCTCCCCGAGACTTACCATTAGCTCATTACTACCATTATCTCATCATTACCATTAGCTCATCGTTACCATTAGCTCAACACTACAATTAGCTCATCGGTACAATTAGCTCATCATTACCATTTGCTCATCATTACCATTAGCTCATCACTACCATTATCTCATGGTTACCATTAGCTTATCGTTACCATTAGCTCATCACTACCATTAGCTCATCGTCACCATTAGCTCATCATTACCATTTGCTCATCATTACCATTAGCTCATCACTACCATTAGCTCATCACTACCATTAGCTCATCGTTACCATTAGTTCACTACAATTAGCTCATCGTTGCTATTAGCTCATCATTACTATTTGCTCATCGTTACCATTAGCTCCTCGTTGCCATTAGCTCACTACCATTAGCTCATCATTAACATTAGCTCATCACTGCAACTAGCTCATCGGTACAATTAGCTCATCATTACCATTTGCTCATCGTTACCATTAGCTCATCACTACCATTAGCTCATCACTACCATTAGCTCATCGTTACCATTAGTTCACTACAATTAGCTCCTCGTTACTATTAGCTCATCATTACTATTTGCTCATCGTTACCATTAGCTCCTCGTTGCCATTAGCTCACTACCATTAGCTCATCTTTACCATTAGCTCATCACTGCAACTAGCTCATCACTACAACTAGCTCATCGTTACCATTAGCTCATCACTACCATTAGCTCATTGTTACCATTAGCTCATCATTACCATTAGCTCATCACTACCATTATCTCATCGTTACCATTAGCTCATCGTTACCATTAGCTCATCATTACCATTAGCTCATTGTTACCATTAGCTCATCACTACCATTAGCTCATCGTTACCATTAGCTCATCGTTACCATTAGCTCATAACTACCATTAGCTCATTGTTACCATTAGCTCATCATTACCATTAGCTCATCACTACAGTTAGCTCATCACTACAGTTAGCTCATCATTACCATTAGCTCATCATTACCATTAGCTCATCACTACAGTTAGCTCATCGTTACCATTAGCTCATCGTTACCATTAGCTCATCGTTACCATTAGCTCATTGTTACCATTAGCTCATCGTTACCATTAGCTCATCACTACCATTAGCTCATCACTACCATTAGCTCATCGTTACCATTAGCTCATCGTTACCATTAGCTCATCGCTACCATTAGCTCATCGTTACCATTAGCTCATCGTTACCATTAGCGTCCATGTACCAGCTAACATAGCAGCCGTCGTTAATATTAGTTGAACGTTGTTGGTACTGACAAGAGAAAGTACATTGAGGCATGAATGGAGGAAAAGGGAACACACTGATGAATACTGAACAAAATGTGTGGGATGACTAAACTGAATCTCTCTAAACGCTCAACACCCATTGGATATGGCAGTAAACGCTCAACACCCATTGGATATGGCAGTAAACGCTCAACACCCATTGGATATGGCAGTAAACGCTCAACACCCATTGGATATGGCAGTAAACGCTCAACACCCATTGGATATGGCAGTAAACGCTCAACACCCATTGGATATGGCAGTAAACGCTCAACACCCATTGGATATGGCAGTAAACGCTCAACACCCATTGGATATGGCAGTAAACGCTCAACACCCATTGGATATGGCAGTAAACGCTCAACACCCATTGGATATGGCAGTAAACGCTCAACACCCATTGGATATGGCAGTAAACGCTCAACACCCATTGGATATGGCAGTAAACGCTCAACACCCATTGGATATGGCAGTAAACGCTCAACACCCATTGGATATGGCAGTAAACGCTCAACACCCATTGGATATGGCAGTAACCCTAACCCTAACCCTAACCCTAACCCTAACGTCAGCAAAAAAAGCTCATTTAAATTGATGCCAGCAGCACAGTTACAGTCACCAACGTTCTGGATAACATGAAAACAGCCTAACCAGCTCTGCCAGGGGGAGTAAAATGGTCAGCGTGAGCTGTTCTCTCATTTGTGTCTGGAAGTCGCTAGCAAGCTAGGTAACATTAGCCAGTTAGCTTGGGTGCTTGACTGCCGTTGTGAGGCCAGAACGCTCGGATGAACCCTACTCCTCGGCCAGAGCATCCAGTGTGCTCTCTGAACGCTCGGATGAACCCTACTCCTCGGCCAGAGCATCCAGTGTGCTCTCTGAACGCTCGGATGAACCCTACTCCTCGGCCAGAGCGTCCAGTGTGCTCTCTGAACGCTCGGATGAACCCTACTCCTCGGCCAGAGCATCCAGTGTGCTCTCTGAACGCTCGGATGAACCCTACTCCTCGGCCAGAGCGTCCAGTGTGCTCTCTGAACGCTCGGATGAACCCTACTCCTCGGCCAGAGCATCCAGTGTGCTCTCTGAACGCTCGGATGAACCCTACTCCTCGGCCAGAGCATCCAGTGTGCTCTCTGAACGCTCGGATGAACCCTACTCCTCGGCCAGAGCGTCCAGTGTGCTCTCTGAACGCTCGGATGAACCCTACTCCTCGGCCAGAGCATCCAGTGTGCTCTCTGAACGCTCGGATGAACCCTACTCCTCGGCCAGAGCGTCCAGTGTGCTCTCTGAACGCTCGGATGAACCCTACTCCTCGGCCAGAGCATCCAGTGTGCTCTCTGAACGCTCGGATGAACCCTACTCCTCGGCCAGAGCGTCCAGTGTGCTCTCTGAACGCTCGGATGAACCCTACTCCTCGGCCAGAGCATCCAGTGTGCTCTCTGAACGCTCGGATGAACCCTACTCCTCGGCCAGAGCATCCAGTGTGCTCTCTGAACGCTCGGATGAACCCTACTCCTCGGCCAGAGCGTCCAGTGTGCGCTCTGAACGCTCAGAGAGCAAAACGCTCTGAATTTGACAAATGCCCAGAGGGCACTCTGAATGCACTCTGGCACTCCAGATTGAATTTCGAACACACCCCAAGTTAGCGGATAAGTGGATTGATGCAGGTTATTACAAGAAGCCATGCTGTGGCTGTCCTGTCAGTTTGATTCAAGACGGCAGGACTGAAACATGTTGGAGGATAAGGAAGCAATACGTTCAAGAGCTCCTCCTGGTTCTCCTCCTGGTTCTCCTCCTGGTTTTCCTCCTGGTTCTACAATAATATTATTATTAGTATTTCATACTCAGTGGCCTTGTGGTTAGAGTGTCCTCCCCGAGACTTACCATTAGCTCATTACTACCATTATCTCATCATTACCATTAGCTCATCGTTACCATTAGCTCAACACTACAATTAGCTCATCGGTACAATTAGCTCATCATTACCATTTGCTCATCATTACCATTAGCTCATCACTACCATTATCTCATGGTTACCATTAGCTTATCGTTACCATTAGCTCATCACTACCATTAGCTCATCGTCACCATTAGCTCATCATTACCATTTGCTCATCATTACCATTAGCTCATCACTACCATTAGCTCATCACTACCATTAGCTCATCGTTACCATTAGTTCACTACAATTAGCTCATCGTTGCTATTAGCTCATCATTACTATTTGCTCATCGTTACCATTAGCTCCTCGTTGCCATTAGCTCACTACCATTAGCTCATCATTAACATTAGCTCATCACTGCAACTAGCTCATCGGTACAATTAGCTCATCATTACCATTTGCTCATCGTTACCATTAGCTCATCACTACCATTAGCTCATCACTACCATTAGCTCATCGTTACCATTAGTTCACTACAATTAGCTCATCGTTACTATTAGCTCATCATTACTATTTGCTCATCGTTACCATTAGCTCCTCGTTGCCATTAGCTCACTACCATTAGCTCATCTTTACCATTAGCTCATCACTGCAACTAGCTCATCACTACAACTAGCTCATCGTTACCATTAGCTCATCACTACCATTAGCTCATTGTTACCATTAGCTCATCATTACCATTAGCTCATCACTACCATTATCTCATCGTTACCATTAGCTCATCGTTACCATTAGCTCATCATTACCATTAGCTCATTGTTACCATTAGCTCATCACTACCATTAGCTCATCGTTACCATTAGCTCATCGTTACCATTAGCTCATCGTTACCATTAGCTCATTGTTACCATTAGCTCATTGTTACCATTAGCTCATCATTACCATTAGCTCATCACTACAGTTAGCTCATCACTACAGTTAGCTCATCATTACCATTAGCTCATCATTACCATTAGCTCATCACTACAGTTAGCTCATCGTTACCATTAGCTCATCGTTACCATTAGCTCATCGTTACCATTAGCTCATTGTTACCATTAGCTCATCGTTACCATTAGCTCATCACTACCATTAGCTCATCACTACCATTAGCTCATCGTTACCATTAGCTCATCGTTACCATTAGCTCATCGCTACCATTAGCTCATCGTTACCATTAGCTCATCGTTACCATTAGCGTCCATGTACCAGCTAACATAGCAGCCGTCGTTAATATTAGTTGAACGTTGTTGGTACTGACAAGAGAAAGTACATTGAGGCATGAATGGAGGAAAAGGGAACACACTGATGAATACTGAACAAAATGTGTGGGATGACTAAACTGAATCTCTCTAAACGCTCAACACCCATTGGATATGGCAGTAAACGCTCAACACCCATTGGATATGGCAGTAAACGCTCAACACCCATTGGATATGGCAGTAAACGCTCAACACCCATTGGATATGGCAGTAAACGCTCAACACCCATTGGATATGGCAGTAAACGCTCAACACCCATTGGATATGGCAGTAAACGCTCAACACCCATTGGATATGGCAGTAACCCTAACCCTAACCCTAACCCTAACGTCGGCAAAAAAAGCTCATTTAAATTGATGCCAGCAGCACAGTTACAGTCACCAACGTTCTGGATAACATGAAAACAGCCTAACCAGCTCTGCCAGGGGGAGTAAAATGGTCAGCGTGAGCTGTTCTCTCATTTGTGTCTGGAAGTCGCTAGCAAGCTAGGTAACATTAGCCAGTTAGCTTGGGTGCTTGACTGCCGTTGTGAGGCCAGAACGCTCGGATGAACCCTACTCCTCGGCCAGAGCATCCAGTGTGCTCTCTGAACGCTCGGATGAACCCTACTCCTCGGCCAGAGCATCCAGTGTGCTCTCTGAACGCTCGGATGAACCCTACTCCTCGGCCAGAGCGTCCAGTGTGCTCTCTGAACGCTCGGATGAACCCTACTCCTCGGCCAGAGCATCCAGTGTGCTCTCTGAACGCTCGGATGAACCCTACTCCTCGGCCAGAGCGTCCAGTGTGCTCTCTGAACGCTCGGATGAACCCTACTCCTCGGCCAGAGCATCCAGTGTGCTCTCTGAACGCTCGGATGAACCCTACTCCTCGGCCAGAGCGTCCAGTGTGCTCTCTGAACGCTCGGATGAACCCTACTCCTCGGCCAGAGCGTCCAGTGTGCTCTCTGAACGCTCGGATGAACCCTACTCCTCGGCCAGAGCGTCCAGTGTGCTCTCTGAACGCTCGGATGAACCCTACTCCTCGGCCAGAGCGTCCAGTGTGCTCTCTGAACGCTCGGATGAACCCTACTCCTCGGCCAGAGCATCCAGTGTGCTCTCTGAACGCTCGGATGAACCCTACTCCTCGGCCAGAGCGTCCAGTGTGCTCTCTGAACGCTCGGATGAACCCTACTCCTCGGCCAGAGCATCCAGTGTGCTCTCTGAACGCTCGGATGAACCCTACTCCTCGGCCAGAGCATCCAGTGTGCTCTCTGAACGCTCGGATGAACCCTACTCCTCGGCCAGAGCGTCCAGTGTGCGCTCTGAACGCTCAGAGAGCAAAACGCTCTGAATTTGACAAATGCCCAGAGGGCACTCTGAATGCACTCTGGCACTCCAGATTGAATTTCGAACACACCCCAAGTTAGCGGATAAGTGGATTGATGCAGGTTATTACAAGAAGCCATGCTGTGGCTGTCCTGTCAGTTTGATTCAAGACGGCAGGACTGAAACATGTTGGAGGATAAGGAAGCAATACGTTCAAGAGCTCCTCCTGGTTCTCCTCCTGGTTCTCCTCCTGGTTTTCCTCCTGGTTCTACAATAATATTATTATTAGTATTTCATACTCAGTGGCCTTGTGGTTAGAGTGTCCTCCCCGAGACTTACCATTAGCTCATTACTACCATTATCTCATCATTACCATTAGCTCATCGTTACCATTAGCTCAACACTACAATTAGCTCATCGGTACAATTAGCTCATCATTACCATTTGCTCATCATTACCATTAGCTCATCACTACCATTATCTCATGGTTACCATTAGCTTATCGTTACCATTAGCTCATCACTACCATTAGCTCATCGTCACCATTAGCTCATCATTACCATTTGCTCATCATTACCATTAGCTCATCACTACCATTAGCTCATCACTACCATTAGCTCATCGTTACCATTAGTTCACTACAATTAGCTCATCGTTGCTATTAGCTCATCATTACTATTTGCTCATCGTTACCATTAGCTCCTCGTTGCCATTAGCTCACTACCATTAGCTCATCATTAACATTAGCTCATCACTGCAACTAGCTCATCGGTACAATTAGCTCATCATTACCATTTGCTCATCGTTACCATTAGCTCATCACTACCATTAGCTCATCACTACCATTAGCTCATCGTTACCATTAGTTCACTACAATTAGCTCATCGTTACTATTAGCTCATCATTACTATTTGCTCATCGTTACCATTAGCTCCTCGTTGCCATTAGCTCACTACCATTAGCTCATCTTTACCATTAGCTCATCACTGCAACTAGCTCATCACTACAACTAGCTCATCGTTACCATTAGCTCATCACTACCATTAGCTCATTGTTACCATTAGCTCATCATTACCATTAGCTCATCACTACCATTATCTCATCGTTACCATTAGCTCATCGTTACCATTAGCTCATCATTACCATTAGCTCATTGTTACCATTAGCTCATCACTACCATTAGCTCATCGTTACCATTAGCTCATCGTTACCATTAGCTCATAACTACCATTAGCTCATTGTTACCATTAGCTCATCATTACCATTAGCTCATCACTACAGTTAGCTCATCACTACAGTTAGCTCATCATTACCATTAGCTCATCATTACCATTAGCTCATCACTACAGTTAGCTCATCGTTACCATTAGCTCATCGTTACCATTAGCTCATCGTTACCATTAGCTCATTGTTACCATTAGCTCATCGTTACCATTAGCTCATCACTACCATTAGCTCATCACTACCATTAGCTCATCGTTACCATTAGCTCATCGTTACCATTAGCTCATCGCTACCATTAGCTCATCGTTACCATTAGCTCATCGTTACCATTAGCGTCCATGTACCAGCTAACATAGCAGCCGTCGTTAATATTAGTTGAACGTTGTTGGTACTGACAAGAGAAAGTACATTGAGGCATGAATGGAGGAAAAGGGAACACACTGATGAATACTGAACAAAATGTGTGGGATGACTAAACTGAATCTGTGACACGAGGGTTATATAATTCAACAACATGTTATATAACTCTGACTGAATCACAGGCATCATGTGTGACAGTTGAAGAGTGCTCCCTGGCAGTCACAGGTCTAGGCAGAACCACAGCAGGCTGCTGAGGGGAGGACGGCTCACAGTAATGACTGGAACGGAGTCAGTGGAACGGCATCAAACACATGGAAACCAGGTGTTTGATGTGTTCCTTACCATTCCATTTACTCCGTTCCAGACATTATTAAGTGCTGATTAAGGTGCCGCCTGTGGTGGAAACATTAGCCATACTCTGGTAAACCTATAGTCTATGTTAATGCCGATTTGGACATATTTGTATAAAAGACAGAACATACAGAGCTCCGTATACGTTTGTGTAAATATATTAAATATGAATGTATTGGATGACATATTAGGTAGGCACCTTTATGATTTATCTTAACCTGATTGAGATAAATTCCTTTGTTCTTATTAATGTAGTTTTTAGCTCCCCCTCTTGCTCATTCATTGTACTGTGGTAAGTGTGTTAGTGATAGGATAGGATAAAAGGCAGGAAGTTGGGCCTTCGAGGGAAGAGGGGAGTCCTAGCTAGACACGGGAGCCGTATAATCTTGACACTACAGACATACAGTACAGTATATATGTCAAGTAATCTATGATCTAAGTTGATTAGAGAATCATTTTTTTGTTTGATATAAGAAGAATAAACCTTTTTGTTGAAACCATCTCCCTGGATCTTATTGAATGTTTTTGGCTGTTTAGGAACTTCGAATGTGGACATTATGCGTCCCAAACAATCCCGTTTTAGGTTTGGGCAGTGGCTATGGTCAGTTGGTAAGGAAGCCACTACTACATTTTATGTAGCACTGTATCACGAGGGACAGTTGATGCATGAAATAAGAGCAGTTATTAAACAGTGCTAGCTGGTAGTTAAAGGTCCAGGTACTGGAGAAGCAGGGTAGTATAGGTTGAAATAGGCTTGTCAAGATTCCCAGAATCAAAAGGGGAAAAAGCAGGAAATCTAGATTTGTCCAATCAGGATTTTTTTTTAAACTTAAACTTAATTTTGCAACCCTAACCCCTAACCCTTAACCCTAACCCCTAACCCTAACCCTAACCCCTAATCCTAACCCTAACCCCTAATCCTAACCCTAACCCTAATCCTAACCCTAACCCCTAAATATATTTAACATGCTACTTACATACTACTCACATACCACTAACTAACAAACTACTTACTAACATACTACTAACTCACTAACATGCTACTCACATACTACTAACTCACTTACATACTACTAACTAACATGCTACACACATACTACTAACATACTACTTACATACTACTAGCATACCACTAACATGCTACTAACATACCACTAACATACTACTTACATATTACTCACATGCTACTAGCATACCGCTAACATACTACTTACATACTACTAGCATACCACTAACATACCACTAACATACCACTAACATACTACTTACATATTACTCACATGCTACTAGTATACACTAACATACAACTTACACATTACTCACCTGCTACTAACATACCACTAACATACTACTAACATACTACTTACATAATACTAGCATGCCACTAACATGCTACTAACATACCACTAACATACTACTAACATACAACTTAAATACTACTCACATACTACTAACTCACTAACATACCACTAACATGCTACTAACATAATACTTACATATTACTAGTATACCACTAACATGCTACTAACATAATACTTACATATTACTAGTATACCACTAACATGCTACTAGCATACCACTATCATGCTACTAACATACGACTCACATACTACTCACACACTACTCACATACTACTCACCTACTACTCACATTCCTTTAGCATACTACTCCCATACTACAAACTAACATAATATTTACATACTACTAAATAAAACTATTAACATACTACTGACATACATTTAACATGCTACTTACATACTACTCACATACCACTAACTAACAAACTACTAACTAACATACTACTAACTCACTAACATGCTACTCACATACTACTAACTCACTTACATACTACTACCTAAAATACTACTAACTCACTAACATGCTACTCACATACTACTAACTCACTTACATACTACTACCTAAAATACTACTAACTCACTAACATGCTACTCACATACTACTAACATACTACTTACATACTACTAGCATACCACTAACATGCTACTTTCATATTACTCACATGCTACTAGCATACCACTAACATGCTACTAACATACCACTAACATACTACTAACATACTACCTACATACTTCTAGCATACCACTAACATGCTACTAACATTCCACTAACATACTACTTAGAATGCATGCCAACAGATTGCAGACTAAGTAGTACACAAGAGTAGATATGGGGATGGAGCCATAGAGGAAGTGCTAAGGGGAGGCTGACACTCATAAATCACACACTCCACCACTGATTTAGTGGTGATGACATCACAAGCACTCTCTGGGGCACTGCACATAAGGCTAAAAGCAATGAAACTATATCAGGCCGACCCAGGGGTGAAAGAAAGGTGGTACAATCCGATATGGCATCCCAGCAAAATAAATAGTGGGGGTAAAACATGAGCCTATCAAAGTCAATGCAACATGACCAATAAACTAAATCAGGCCGACCCAGGGGTGAAAGTAAGGTGGTATAATCGGGTACGGCTTCCCAGCCAAATAAATAGTGGGGATAAAACATGAGCCTGTCGAAGCTAAGCTTTCCCTAAAGTAAATTTAATTAAATTACCAACATTATGTAGCCCAATTAGCTTACTCCTGTCTATACATACATAAATAACATCAAAATAGGCTAGTACACCAGAAAGAAAGATTTGTTGAATAAAGATGAATTTGTTGAAGCTGTGGATTGTTTTAAATCACGTAGGCTACAGACGGAAGGACCCGCTACTTCGGCGGCCAAATGCCATATAGATGATAGTTGAGTTGCGCTTGTCAGTGAAAAGAAGAGACCCTTGCCAGGCGTATCACAATATTTAATAATACAATTGCGGAAAAACAGTTTGGAAAGCAAATGGCTATTGCTGTAAAAAAAAAAAAAAAAAAAAAAATCTGTCCAATTAGCCTATCTTATTGGCCTATCTTATTGGCCTATCTTATTGGCCTATCTTAATTGGCCTTTCTTATTGGCCTATCTTATTGGCCTGTCTTATTGGCCTATCTTATTGGCCTGTCTTATTGGCCTATCTTATTGGCCTGTCTTATTGGCCTATCTTATTGGCCTGTCTTATTGGCCTATCTTATTGGCCTGTCTTATTGGCCTATCTTATTGGCCTTTCTTATTGGCCTATCTTATTGGCCTGTCTTATTGGCCTATCTTATTGGCCTGTCTTATTGGCCTATCTTATTGGCCTATCTTATTGGCCTTTCTTATTGGCCTATCTTATTGGCCTTTCTTATTGGCCTATCTTATTGGCCTTTCTTATTGGCCTATCTTATTGGCCTGTCCAATTAGCCTATCTTATTGGCCTGTCTTATTGGCCTATCTTATTGGCCTTTCTTATTGGCCTATCTTATTGGCCTGTCCAATTAGCCTATCTTATTGGCCTGTCTTATTGGCCTTTCTTATTGGCCTGTCTTATTGGCCTATCTTATTGGCCTTTCTTATTGGCCTATCTTATTGGCCTGTCTTATTGGCCTATCTTATTGGCCTATCTTATTGGCCTGTCTTATTGGCCTATCTTATTGGCCTGTCTTATTGGCCTATCTTATTGGCCTTTCTTATTGGCCTATCTTATTGGCCTATCTTATTGGCCTGTCTTATTGGCCTGTCTTATTGGCCTATCTTATTGGCCTGTCTTATTGGCCTATCTTATTGGCCTGTCTTATTGGCCTATCTTATTGGCCTTTCTTATTGGCCTATCTTATTGGCCTTTCTTATTGGCCTATCTTATTGGCCTTTCTTATTAGCCTATCTTATTGGCCTGTCTTATTGGCCTATCTTATTGGCCTGTCTTATTGGCCTATCTTATTGGCCTTTCTTATTGGCCTATCTTATTGGCCTTTCTTATGGGCACCAGCGGAGAACATCGGCCATATCCCTGGTGAGTGTACATATTCACTGTCCTTGTCCTTTGGTCTGTACCACTTTTGTTTGTTTTTGGACAATGATTTCCTCCTCCAGGTCAGATGGAGGTCATATGGGATTTGTGTCTCCCCTTTTTGTAGGCCGATTTTATATGGATACTACAACATAGATTATATATGGATACTACAACATAGATTATATATGGATACTACAACATAGATTTTATATGGATACTACAACATAGATTTTATATGGATACTACAACATAGATTTTATATGGATACTACAACATAGATTTAATATAGATACTACAACAGATTATATATGGATACTACAACAGATTTTATATGGATACTACAACATAGATTTTATATGGATACTACAACATAGATTATATATGGATACTACAACATAGATTTTATATGGATACTACAACATAGATTTTATATGGATACTACAACATAGATTTTATATGGATACTACAACATAGATTTAATATAGATACTACAACAGATTATATATGGATACTACAACAGATTTTATATGGATACTACAACATAGATTTTATATGGATACTACAACAGATTATATATGGATACTACAACAGATTTTATATGGATACTACAACATAGATTTTATATGGATACTACAACAGATTATATATGGATACTACAACAGATTTTATATGGATACTACAACATAGATTTTATATAGATACTACAACAGATTGTATATGGATACTACAACAGATTTTATATGGATACTACAACATAGATTTTATATAGATACTACAACAGATTATATATGGATACTACAACAGATTTTATATGGATACTACAACATAGATTTTATATGGATACTACAACATAGATTTTATTGATCTGTTTGTCAGTGTCAGCAGAGTAGGCTGTCCTGTAAATTTCCTAGTATTAAAAAAAGATTCCGCCAATGTCTCCATTCATATTAAAGGGAAGTAGAATTGCATGAAATGTGTTTATAAAAGGCCAACAAGAAATGTAGGCTGATAGAGTTAGGCCTAGGCTACGGGCCTATGTTAGCGGTGAGCGGGTCAGCTGTTTGTTTCTCCAGCGGGTCAGCTATTTGTTCACCCGTACCCGACCACAATTGCTACTAATCCATCCGGGAAAGCATTTCTGTGCAAAATGTCCAAATAACATCAGTTTGACTGGTTGTAAGGAAAAAAAAGATTTCAGATTGGCTACGATGCATATTTTATGTGATTGAAATACTATCAGCTTTTATAATGAAGACAGAACCTCTACAGATGGTATCTAATTGAGCATTGCATTCTCTCAAGATGCAGAAATAAATCATATTTTGGCACTCCTGTTACCAAGTCCAAATTCTGTCTACATTTAGGTGTATCATTTTACTGCAAGAAACGCTTAATTCTGCAGGAGTTGATATTAAGGCTATGTGAAAAGGTTATAGACCTACAGTCATCGTCCAGACTTCAGTTTCCATTTAACCCATCTAAACAGTAGCCGACAGTTCCCTTGACGTGCCATAGGTCTATTTTGAAGTCTGGTCTTGTGACTGTGGAATTTGTATAGCAGCGCCTCACAATCATCACCACACACAACATAGTTCCTGTCATCCTGTTTGACCACTTCACCAAATATTTTCAATTCTCCTTCCGCAGCTTTTGTCTTATTGAGTTAAACTCCGACAATGTACTTTTTTGCCTCCGTGGACTGATGTAAAAAAAAATGTGCCAGTTCCCCAAAAAATAAGTCGATTGTAGCTGTGTAGGCTATTTGGTGCGCGTGTGCAGTTAAGCCCTGAAGTTTAGGTTCATGCACTAAAACCCGACTAAGATAGCCTAAAATAATGAAAGAAAAACCTCAACGTAGCCTATAGATATAAATTGCACAAGAATGATACATTTATTGGATTTGTTTTTTAGGGTATTCTCTTTATTCAACCCGTCGCAACACAATATTTAAAGACCTTTAAACTCGTCCGCCGTGCGGATATAACCGTGGGGACTACGTGTTACGAGTCAACCCCTGCATCACTACTCTACACCACACTGAACAGTCTTGTTTTGCGAACAGTGATTGAGTTAGGCCTAGACAATAACTATTCAATCTACTCACAGTATGAATAGTAGGCTATCTTACATTACAAGTCTGTAAAATGCGAGTTTGCATGTGATTTCTCCCTGAAGGTGAGTGACAGACATCTTTGTTGAAGCCTCCATCGCTCAGTGATCATTGGAGGATGATGACATTCTATTTAACGTAACATGGGATGGCAGTTACAGTTCCTGACTCATGAATCACTCAAGATGTTTAGTGATGATGTCATCACAAGCGGCTCTGAGCTCACACAGCTAGAGGCAAAAAAACAGACATGCCCTTTTGTGGCTCTGTGAACCCTTTGCTGTGTGAACCCATTGCTGTGTGAACCCATTGCTGTGTGAACCCCTTGCTGTGTGAACCCATTGCTGTGTGAACCCATTGCTGTGTGAACCCCTTTGCTGTGTGAACCCATTGCTGTGTGAACCCCTTGCTGTGTGAACCCCTTGCTGTGTGAACCCATTGCTGTGTGAACCCATTGCTGTGTGAACCCATTGCTGTGTGAACCCCTTGCTGTGTGAACCCATTGCTGTGTGAACCCCTTGCTGTGTGAACCCATTGCTGTGTGAACCCATTGCTGTGTGAACCCATTGCTGTGTGAACCCATTGCTGTGTGAACCCATTGCTGTGTGAACCCTTTGCTGTGTGAACCCTTTGCTGTGTGAACCCATTGCTGTGTGAACCCATTGCTGTGTGAACCCATTGCTGTGTGAACCCATTGCTGTGTGAACCCTTTGCTGTGTGAACCCTTTGCTGTGTGAACCCATTGCTGTGTGAACCCATTGCTGTGTGAACCCATTGCTGTGTGAACCCATTGCTGTGTGAACCAATTGCTGTGTGAACCCATTGCTGTGTGAACCCCTTGCTGTGTGAACCCCTTGCTGTGTGAACCCATTGCTGTGTGAACCCATTGCTGTGTGAACCCATTGCTGTGTGAACCCCTTGCTGTGTGAACCCCTTGCTGTGTGAACCCATTGCTGTGTGAACCCCTTGCTGTGTGAACCCATTGCTGTGTGAACCCATTGCTGTGTGAACCCATTGCTGTGTGAACCCCTTGCTGTGTGAACCCATTGCTGTGTGAACCCCTTGCTGTGTGAACCCCTTGCTGTGTGAACCCATTGCTGTGTGAACCCATTGCTGTGTGAACCCATTGCTGTGTGAACCCATTGCTGTGTGAACCCATTGCTGTGTGAACCCATTGCTGTGTGAACCCATTGCTATGTGAACCCTTTGCTGTGTGAACCCCTTGCTGTGTGAACCCATTGCTGTGTGAACCCATTGCTGTGTGAACCCATTGCTGTGTGAACCCATTGCTGTGTGAACCCCTTTGCTGTGTGAACCCATTGCTGTGTGAACCCATTGCTGTGTGAACCCCTTTGCTGTGTGAACCCATTGCTGTGTGAACCCCTTGCTGTGTGAACCCATTGCTGTGTGAACCCATTGCTGTGTGAACCCCTTGCTGTGTGAACCCCTTGCTGTGTGAACCCATTGCTGTGTGAACCCATTGCTGTGTGAACCCATTGCTGTGTGAACCCATTGCTGTGTGAACCCCTTGCTGTGTGAACCCATTGCTGTGTGAACCCATTGCTGTGTGAACCCCTTGCTGTGTGAACCCATTGCTGTGTGAACCCATTGCTGTGTGAACCCATTGCTGTGTGAACCCCTTGCTGTGTGAACCCATTGCTGTGTGAACTCATTGCTGTGTGAACCCATTGCTGTGTGAACCCCTTGCTGTGTGAACCCATTGCTGTGTGAACCCATTGCTGTGTGAACCCCTTGCTGTGTGAACCCCTTTGCTGTGTGAACCCCTTGCTGTGTGAACCCATTGCTGTGTGAACCCCTTGCTGTGTGAACCCATTGCTGTGTGAACCCCTTGCTGTGTGAACCCATTGCTGTGTGAACCCCTTGCTGTGTGAACCCATTGCTGTGTGAACCCATTGCTGTGTGAACCCATTGCTGTGTGAACCCATTGCTGTGTGAACCCATTGCTGTGTGAAAAGAAAAGCTGCACACTATCAGAAACAATAGTTCTACATTTCATAAATACCACCATTTCGACAGCAAGCTGCCTTCGTTAGAGTTTAAAAGCTGTGAACCCAGCTGTGCTGTCACGAGGGTTGCACAGCACAAACCCCTGTCTATAAATTATAAAAAATAATAGTTCAGTTGTTGCAACCTGCAAAGTTTCGGTATGATCATGAGGTTCCCATTGTAGCAACCTACAAAGACCGGATACTGTTATGGTGCCTGTCATTGTTCTAACTGTTCAAGTACCTGTCATTGTTCTAACTGTTCAAGTACCTGCCATTGTTCTAACTGTTCAAGTACCTGTCATTGTTCTAACTGTTCAAGTACCTGCCATTGTTGTAACTGTTCAAGTACCTGCCTTTGTTGTAACTGTTCAAGTACCTGTCATTGTTGTAACTGTTCAAGTACCTGTCATTGTTCTAACTGTTCAAGTACCTGCCATTGTTGTAACTGTTCAAGTACCTGCCATTGTTGTAACTGTTCAAGTACCTGCCTTTGTTGTAACTGTTCAAGTACCTGTCATTGTTGTAACTGTTCAAGTACCTGTCATTGTTCTAACTGTTCAAGTACCTGCCATTGTTGTAACTGTTCAAGTACCTGCCATTGTTGTAACTGTTCAAGTACCTGCCATTGTTAACTGTTCAAGTACCTGCCATTGTTGTAACTGTTCAAGTACCTGCCATTGTTGTAACTATTCAAGTACCTGCCATTGTTCTAACTGTTCAAGTACCTGTCATTGTTCTAACTGTTCAAGTACCTGCCATTGTTCTAACTGTTCAAGTACCTGCCATTCTTCTAACTGTTCAAGTACCTGTCATTGTTCTAACTGTTCAAGTACCTGGAATTGTTCTAACTGTTCAAGTACCTGTCATTGTTCTAACTGTTCAAGTACCTGTCATTGTTGTAACTGTTCAATTACCTGTCATTGTTGTAGCTGTTCAAGTACCTGCCATTGTTGTAACTGTTCAAGTACCTGCCATTGTTGTAACTGTTCAAGTACCTGCCATTGTTCTAACTGTTCAAGTACCTGCCATTGTTGTAACTGTTCAAGTACCTGCCTTTGTTGTAACTGTTCAAGTACCTGTCATTGTTGTAACTGTTCAAGTACCTGTCATTGTTCTAACTGTTCAAGTACCTGCCATTGTTGTAACTGTTCAAGTACCTGCCATTGTTGTAACTGTTCAAGTACCTGCCATTGTTAACTGTTCAAGTACCTGCCATTGTTGTAACTGTTCAAGTACCTGACATTGTTGTAACTATTCAAGTACCTGCCATTGTTCTAACTGTTCAAGTACCTGCCATTGTTGTAACTGTTCAAGTACCTGCCATTGTTGTAACTGTTCAAGTACCTGCCATTGTTCTAACTATTCAAGTACCTGCCATTGTTCTAACTGTTCAAGTACCTGCCATTGTTGTAACTGTTCAAGTACCTGCCATTGTTCTAACTGTTCAAGTACCTGTCATTGTTATAACTGTTCTAGTACCTGCCATTGTTGTAACTGTTCAAGTACCTGCCATTGTTCTAACTGTTCAAGTACCTGTCATTGTTATAACTGTTCAAGTACCTGCCATTGTTATAACTGTTCAAGTACCTGTCATTGTTATAACTGTTCTAGTACCTGCCATTGTTGTAACTGTTCAAGTACCTGCCATTGTTCTAACTGTTCAAGTACCTGTCATTGTTATAACTGTTCTAGTACCTGCCATTGTTACAACCTGCAAAACTTCCGGCAATTTTACTAGAATTCCGAGGTTTTCTAGAAATCCCGGTTGGCATATTCCAGATTTATTTCCAGATTTTCCTCCTGATTCCAGCATTCTTCTAACCAGGATGTCTGGAAAACCTGGGAATGTTCGGGGGAAACGCACAGAGGATTTTTTTGCAACCGTAGTAGCAACCTGTAAAGCCCTCTCTCTTCTATGTGGCCTCTCTCCTCAGTGAGTGTTACTCTGAAGGCTTATATGAGACGTACAGCACATAGCACCTACAGGTCCTGCACCCTCTACAGTGTTCACAGTGAGACAGTATACAAGGAGGGGTGAGACGTTTGGCATGAGGCTCCTAAAATGTACACCGTGCAGGTGGTCTCCACAGTGAGACAGTATACAAGGAGGGGTGAGACGTTTGGCATGAGGTCTCCACAGTGAGACAGTATACAAGGAGGGGTGAGACGTTTGGCATGAGGTCTCAACAGTGAGACAGTATACAAAGAGGGGTGAGACGTTTGGCATGAGGTCTCCACAGTGAGACAGTATACAAGGAGGGGTGAGACGTTTGGCATGAGGCTTGAGGGGTGTCCAAAAATGTACACCGTGCAGGTGGTCTCCAGAAGTGAGACAGTATACAAGGAGGGGTGAGACGTTTGGCATGAGGTCTCCACAGTGAGAGAGTATACAAGGAGGGGTGAGATGTTTGGCATGAGGTCTCCACAGTGAGACAGTATACAAGGAGGGGTGAGACGTTTGGCATGAGGTCTCCACAGTGAGACAGTATACAAGGAGGGGTGAGACGTTTGGCATGAGGCTTGAGGGGTGTCCAAAAATTTACACCGTGCAGGTGGTCTCCAGAAGTGAGACAGTATACAAGGAGGGGTGAGACGTTTGGCATGAGGTCTCCACAGTGAGAGAGTATACAAGGAGGGGTGAGATGTTTGGCATGAGGTCTCCACAGTGAGACAGTATACAAGGAGGGGTGAGACGTTTGGCATGAGGTCTCCACAGTGAGACAGTATACAACGAGGGGTGCGATGTTTTGCATGAGGTCTCGACAGTTAGACAGTATACAAGGAGGGGTGAGATGTTTGGCATGAGGTCTCCACAAGTGAGACAGTATACAAGGAGGGGTGAGATGTTTGGCATGAGGTCTCCACAGTGAGACAGTATACAAGGAGGGGTGAGACGTTTGGCATGAGGTCTCCACAGTGAGACAGTATACAAGGAGGGGTGAGATGTTTGGCATGAGGTCTCCACAGTGAGACAGTATACAAGGAGGGGTGAGATGTTTGGCATGAGGTCTCCACAGTGAGACAGTATACAAGGAGGGGTGAGACGTTTGGCATGAGGTCTCCACAGTGAGACAGTATACAAGGAGGGGTGAGATGTTTTGCATGAGGTCTCCACAGTGAGACAGTATACAAGGAGGGGTGAGATGTTTGGCATGAGGTCTCCACAATGAGACAGTATACAAAGAGGGGTGAGATGTTTGGCATGAGGTCTCCACAGTGAGTCTTACCCTGACGGTTTGTCCCAGTCGTCTTCACTGAAGCCCCCGTCACTGAAAGGGTAGTTGTTACTACGGCGGCCCGGGGGTGGGGGGCTGGTCCTCTGCCTGGCACTCCTCCACTCATGGGGGTGCAGGGCGATGCCTGCTGCCTGGGGGTTGTAGGGACCTGCGGAAGGGGTGTTGGTGGAGGTGAGGGTGGGAAGTGAGGGAGAAAGGGGGTTAGGTAGAATAAAAAGGTAGAATAAAAATGATCATTTCGAGTGACACGTCCATTACAATCACTTGTGTACAAACCTATTGGGCTGGAAGAACCATGACAAAGTGTTGGATAAGGACACATAAACTATATCACCATAGATATATCAACTATAGAACCATAGACATATCAACTATAGAACCATAGATTACATGAACTAAATAACCATAGATTACATCAACTATAGAACCATAGATTATATCAACTGTAGAACCATAGATTATATCAACTATAGAACCATAGATTATATCAACTATAGAACCATAGATTATATCAACTATAGAACCATAGACATATCAACTATAACACCATAGACATATCAACTATAGAACCATAGATTATATCAACTATAGAACCATAGATTATATCAACTATAGAACCATAGATTATATCAACTATAGAACCATAGATTATATCAACTATAGAACCATAGATTATATCAACGATAGAACCATAGATTATATCAACGATAGAACCATAGATTATATCAACTATAGAACCAAAGATTATATCAACTATAGAACCATAGACAATATCAACTATAGAACCATAGACAATATCAACTATAGAACCATAGATATATCAATTATAGAACCATAGATTATATCAACTATAGAACCATAGATTATATCAACTATAACAACATGGAGTCTATGCTGCTCTGTGGTGTCAAACCTTGGATGTCTTAGCCAGCATCGATGCTGGAGACGTCCCAGGACATGGTGATACACCAAGCATAGACCTATCATTAACTCTAACCACAACCCTAACCCTGGTCCCACCATGTCTACCACTAGTCTTTACCTTGGCTTCCGTAGCCCGCGTCGATGCCGGATCCGTCCCAGGACTCCATGGTAGAGTCCACACTGGGTATGGTGGTGGAGTAGATCTCTGACAGCTTGTTGGTCTTCTGAGAGTCTGTCATGTCCGACACGTCCTCCGTGTCACTCAAATCATTCTCCATCTCTCCATCCTTCTTCTTCTCGTCTGCCACTATAAGGAGGAAGTAGAGGAGCATCTGTTCAGGGTCTCTGCGTGTTGTCGGGGCACATGGCCTATGTTTAACAGGAGTGTGCTATGTAGGGAATAGGGTGCCATAGGTCTCTGGCCTAAAGTAGTGTACTATGTAGGGAATGGGGTCTAAAGTAGTGCACTATGTAGGGAATAGGGTGCCATATGGCTCTGGTCTAAAATAGTGTATGATGTAGGGAATAGGGTCTAAAGTAGTGCACTATGTAGGGAATAGGGTGCCATAGGGCTCTGGTCTAAAGTGGTGCACTATGTAGGGAATAGGGTTCTGGTCTAAAGTAGTGCACTATGTAGGGAATAGGGTTCTATAGGGCTCTGGTCTAAAGTGTAGGGAATAGGGTCTAAAGTAGAGTACTATGTAGGGAATAGGGTGCGATTTGGGACTCTGATAAGTAGCAAACTATGTTCTCATACAAGACGTCGAAGGGTGGGAGGAAAATATCAAACCTGGGTCAAATATGTATATGTCAAATACACAGTACATTATGTACTCAAATACACAGTACATTTTGATCTCAAATACACAGTACATTATGAGTTTCAAATACACAGTACATTATGAGTTTCAAATACACAGTACATTATTGATCTCAAATACACAGTACATTATGAGTTTCAAATACACAGTACATTATTGATCTCAAATACACAGTACATTGATCTCAAATACACAGTACATTATGAATCTAAATACACAGTACATTATTGATCTCAAATACGCAGTACCCTGCTCCGCTCGTGGCTCCGCCAACTACGGTGGCGCCTCTGGTGCGGGGATCATCGTCGGGGACTCCGGACCGTAGATCGTCGTCGGGGACTCCGGACCGTAGATCGTCGTCGGGGACTCCGGACCGTAGATCGTCGTCGGGGACTCCTGACCGTGGATCGCCTCAGAAGGCTCCGGACTGGGAACCGCCACTGGAGACTCCGATCCATGGATCATCACTGGAGGCTTCGGGCCATGGATCATCACTGGAGGCTCCGGGCCATGGATCATCACTGGAGGCTCCGGGCCATGGATCATCACTGGAGGCTTCGGGCCATGGATCATCACTGGAGGCTCCGGGCCATGGATCATCACTGGAGGCTCCGGGCCATGGATCATCACTGGAGGCTCCGGGCCATGGATCATCACTGGAGGCTCCGGGCCATGGATCATCACTGGAGGCTCCGGGCCATGGATCATCACTGGAGGCTCCGGGCCATGGATCATCACTGGAGGCTTCGGGCCATGGATCATCACTGGAGGCTCCGGGCCATGGATCATCACTGGAGGCTCCGGGCCATGGATCATCACTGGAGGCTCCGGGCCATGGATCATCACTGGAGGCTCCGGGCCATGGATCATCACTGGAGGCTCTGGGCCATGGATCATCACTGGAGGCTTCGGGCCATGGATCATCACTGGAGGCTTTGTGCCATGGATCATCACTGGAGGCTTCGTGCCATGGATCATCACTGGAGGCTTCGTGCGTGGAGAAAGCACAGGACGTACCAGGCTGGAGACACGCACTGGAGGCTGGGTGCATGGAGCTGGCACAGGACGCACTGGTCTGTGAAGGCGCACTGGAGACACAGTATGTATGGCCGGCGCAGGATATACTGGGCCGTGGAGGTGCACTGGTGGTCTGGAGTGTAGAGCTGGCACAACGCGTCCTGGACAAAGGACCACCTTCGCGCGGAAAGTGCGGGGAGCTGGCACAGGACGCACTGGGATGTGAAGGCACACCGGAGATACAGCGCGTAGAGCCGGCGCAGGATCTCCTGGACTGAGGAGGCGTACTGGAGACCAGGCACGCTGAGCTGGCACCACCCGTCCTGGACAGATGCCCACTTTCGCACGGCAAGTGCGGGGAGCTGGCACAGAACGCACCGGGCTGTGGATGCGCACTGGAGACACAGTGCGTATCACTGCAAAACATGGTGGTCACACGCTCCCCACGGTGAGTACGGGGAGTTGGCTCTGGTACCAACCCTGGTTCCACCAACCACCCCGTGTGCCCCACCCCAAAAGATTTTTGGGGCTGCCTCTCGGGCTTCCGTCGTGGTCGCGAACCCCAGGGTCGTCGTTGTTCCTCCCTTGCTGCCTCTGTCTGCTTCCATGGCAGGCTCTTGTCTCCTGCCATGATCTCCTCCCACGTCCAGGAAGTCCTCCACTCCCTTGTCTCCCGTGCCCAGGATCCCTGCTCCTCCTGGCCACGCTGCTTGGTCCGTTTGTGGTGGGATCTTCTGTTACGACCGTCGTTGGCAGGATCGGACCAAGGTAGGCGTACATTTTAATTTATTAAATGAACACCGAAAAAACAACAAACACAAAACGAAACGTAACGTCTAGTAGGGCTAAACAGCACACCACCAAAAACAAGATCCCACAACATACAGGTGGAAAAAGGCTGCCTAAGTATCATCCCCAATCAGAGACAACGATAGAGAGCTGCTGCTGATTGGGAACCATACCAGGCCAATAAAGAAATAGAAAACATAGATTGCCCACCGTAGTCACACCATGACCTACCAAATAGAGAATTAAAAGGATCTCTAAGGTCAAGGCGTGACAACCTTTTGTTGTACATAATGATGTTTTGCTGGTTTTATGGGGAGGAAAACCTTAGAACCACATAAACCTCTTAAACCTGTTATAGGATTCTCTAAGACAACAAGCAGTATGTATCTGAGCTGAAGCCTGGACAGAGGAGGTAGAGATCCCAGAGCAGCAGTACAGCATCAGAGGGAAGCTACCAGCCAAACTCTGTAGCAAACTCACACAGCCTGCCTGGTTTCATCTAGTTGTTAGTATGTTTAAATGTCAAACTACAAATGGCTGGTTATGTCTCAGATGTCTGTCCTCTAGCGGCTCCCCTGATATCCTTGGGAAAGGGAAACATACGCCTGAGTTGGGTAGGTGCAGACTGACACCTAAGGAAGACAGAAACATATTGACAACTCTACAACACATACAGTACATCTGTTTCTTCAGTCCCATGTTGTGGTTACTGCACTCTTTCTGCTTTCTCTTTGGGGTCTAGGCCCGGGTAACTGTAAAATATTTGATTGATTTGATTTGAAACTTGATTGATTGATTTTCTGAACACATACTGTCGACCTGTTTCTTGATCTTGAGTGTGACCGTCTCCCCGGCCATCTGTAGCAGGTGAATGGCCTCGCTGAGCGGCTTGCCCTTCAGACTGACACTGTTGATAGCCAGAATACGGTCTCCCACATGGATCGCTCCGGTCCTACAGAGAAAGACGACAGGCCCCGTTTACACCTGACGGCAGTAATATGCCAGTACTCCATGGAATATAATAATGGCTGAGAAATAAGATGTGTCATTATAAGATAAACATAAGAGATAGATGAGAGAGAAAATCTAAATTTAAGCTAATTTAGATTTTCCATGATTCCTGCTTAACCCAGCCAACACATAGAACATGTTTAAAAACACGAGATATTTATATAACAGCAGTAGAAATGCATAACAGGTGAACCCAATTGGTCTGAAACAACAACAAAGTGTTACCCCGGCCACTTGCTGTGGTAAACATCCGAGTGGTGGAGCTGGAGAAATACAACCACTCTAAAATGCATAGACAGAGCAATGGATGCAATGGGCCCACCATCCAGGAGATCAACATGATAGAATGTTTAGAAGTAATAGTGTTTGTTTGCATTGACTTTGTTTACAGACACTGGAGAAAATCAAGCTTATATTTTTGGGTTCTGATGGGGTACGACAGTTGAACTGAGCTCATGAGGTATTTATAAGGTATATATATTCTTAAAGAATCAATGGGTATATATGATTAATTTAACATTCCAAAAAATTGATTTAAGCCCCTTTAAAGTTAACTAAAAAGTCACATTTTGATATCATAGGAATTAAAACAAATACTACAGCCTACCAAAATGATCTCAAATACTTTTCAGTGTTTGATTGATCCTGTCTGGAAAGCAATGATGGGTGGGGTTTGCACTTTTGGGACTATTCTATCAGTTCCATTGCACCAGAGAAACTCAATCAAGCAAAGCTTTCAAATAGAAGGTTTAGTTAATAAATTAGAAGAAGAGGTGTGGTACATGGTCAATTTACTACGGCTAAGGGTCTAAGGGGTTTGGTTAGCTAAACTAGCTAGACTGTTTGTTTGGTTACCAAGGCAACAACAGTGAATTCCCGAAAGTATTCAGACCCCTTCCCTATTTCCACATTTTGTTACATCACAGACTTATTCTAAAATTGATTAATTTATATTTGTTACATTTGTTTCTAATCTACACACAATACCCATAATGACAAAGCTAAAACAGGTTTTTAGACATTTTTGCAAATTTATATTTAAAATAAATAAATACCTTATTTACATAAGTATTCAGACCCTTTGCTATGAGACTCGAAATTGAACTCAGGTGCATCCTGTTTCCATTGATCATCCTTGAGATGTTTCTACAAGTTGATTGGAGTTCAGGGACTGGGAGAATAGTCAGGATCGAGGAAAAGATAAACGGTGAAAAGTACCGAGAGATCCATGATGAAAACCTGCTCCAGAGCACTCAGGACCTCAGACTGGGGCGAAGGTTCACCTTCCAACAGAACAACGACCCTAAGCACACAGCCAGGACAACGCAGGAGTGGCTTCTTGACAAGTCTCTGAATGTCCTTGAGTGTCCCAGCCAGAGCCCGGACTTGAACCCGATCGAACATCTCTGGAGAGATCTGAAAATAGCTGTGCAGCAACACTCCCCATCCAACCTGACAGAGCTTGAGAGGATCTGCAGAGAAGAATGGGAGAAACTCCCCAAATACAGGTGTGACAAACTTGTAGCATCATACCCAAGAAGACACGAGGCTGTAATCGTTGCACAAGGTGCTTCAACAAAGTACTGAGTAAAAGGTCTGAATACTTATGTACATTTTATATAAAATAAAAATTAAAACAGTTTTTGCTTTGTCATTATGGGGTATTGTGTGTTGATTGATGAGGGACCACACTCTATGCATTCTATTTTCCATAGAATGCAAAGCCCCTTATTGATTAGAGGGGGAGAGGGGGGAGAGAGGGGGAGATAGGAGAGATTGGGCAGAGAGAGAGGGGAGAGAGGAGAAACATTAGGCAGAGTGAGAGGGGGAGAGAGGAGAAACATTAGGCAGAGTGAGAGGGGGAGAGAGGAGAGAGATGGGGGAGAGAAAGAGAAAGGGGGAGAGAGAGAGAGAGACTGGGCAGAGAGAGAGGGGGAGAGAGGAGAGAGATGGGAGAAAGATTGGGCAGAGAGAGATGGGGAGAGAGATTGGAGAGAGAGAGGGGGAGAGAGGAGAGAGATTGGGCAGAGAGAGGGGGGGAGAGGGGAGAGAGAGGGGGCCAGAGGAGAGAGAGAGAGGGGGAGAGATTGAAGGAGATTGGAGAGACAGAGGGGGAGAGGGGGGAGACAGGAGGGTTAGAGGGGTAGAGTGGAGAGAGATTGGGCAGAGGGAGAGGGGAGAGAGAGGGGAGAGAGAAGAGAGATTGGGCACAGAGAGAGGGGGAGAGAGGGGAGAGAGGGGGCCAGAGGAGAGAGAGAGAGGGAGAGAGATTGAGAGAGATTGGAGAGACAGAGGGGGAGAGGGGGGAGACAGGAGAGTTAGAGGGGTAGAGTGGAGAGAGATTGGGCAGAGAGAGAGGGGGAGAGGGGAGAGAGAGGGGTGAGAGAAGAGCGATTGGGCACAGAGAGAGGGGGAGAGAGGAGAGAGAGGGGGCCAGAGGAGAGAGAGAAAGGGAGAGAGATTGAGAGAGAGAGAGAGAGAGAGAGCGAGAGAGAGAGAGAGAGAGAGAGAGAGAGGAAGAGAGGAGAGAGATTGGAGAGACAGAGGGGGAGAGGGGGGAGACAGGAGAGTTAGAGGGGTAGAGTGGAGAGAGAGAGGGCAAGAGAGGAGAGAGAGAAGCGAGAGCGAGAGGCAGAGGGAGAGAGAGGAGAGAGAGAGAGAGAGAGAGGGGGAGAGGGAGAGAGAGGAGAGAGAGAGAGGGGGAGAGGGCCCCTGAACGTGGGGCTAGTGCCCCCTCCTGCCCTTACCGACACAGGCTCTCCTCACATCCTCCCTACTCGACCCTTTTCTGAAAATACTTTGGAGAAAAAGGTGTGAAGAGTACCAGGGCCGACAAGGATAGACGGGTTGGCTCTAGCCCCACGGTCAGGGGCCTTTGTGGGGTAGGCCAGATGCCTGGGTCCCTGGGTCTAGAGTACCTGTCTGGAACTAGTGGGTCTCAGCCAGGCCCTTCTTCGTGAGGCCAAAAATAACGATGACATTCACTCTGTTCTCTTGTTCCCTGCCCTTCTCCCTTTCCCCTTTCCCCATATCCCCTGTCCCTCTTTTGTCTCGCCTCTGAACCAGCCTCCTCTTGGCCGGAAGGGTAGGGGAAGGAGATACAGAAGGGCTAGGACAGGTTGGCTCTAACCCCACAGTCAGGGGCCCTGGAAAAAAAAACATTGGCCAGGGCAGCCAGGTTCCAGTCTCACCTTTCAGCCAGGCCCCGCTTGGTGAGGCCAGAGATGACGATGGGGTCAAAGGGCTCCTCTGTGCCTGAGATGGTGATCCCCAGCGGGCCTCCATATCTCTTCAGCTCTACCGTGTAGATGATTAAACCAGACGTCTCCTGTTCATCTAGAAGGGGGGAGGGAGAGAGAGAGGGTGGGAGGGGGGGGGGGACCATTAGAGAAAGAGAGAGACAGAGGAAGGAAGGTATGTCTTCAGGGCATAACATAACTAAACCTTAAAGCAACATGGATAATAATTCAGTTCCCTAAACATCTCAAACATCCACAATGCACTGGCATTCAACTTGAAAAATGACTGAAGGATGAGAAATTATATTCACTTTCCCTAAGATACATGCATAGAGGAATTAACATTGACTGTGATGGTCTCCCCTTTGCTGCTATAACAGCCTCCACTCTTCTGGAAAATGTTTTCCACTAGATGTTGGACATTGCTGCTATAACAGCCTCCACTCTTCTAGGAAGGCTTTCCACTAGATGTTGGAACATTGCTGCTATAACAGCCTCCACTCTTCTAGGAAGGCTTTCCACTAGATGTTGGACATTGCTGCTATAACAGCCTCCACTCTTCTAGGAAGGCTTTCCACTAGATGTTGGACATTGCTGCTATAACGGCCTCCACTCTTCTAGGAAGGCTTTCCACTAGATGTTGGAACATTGCTGCTATAACAGCCTCCATTCCTCTGGGAAGGCTTTCCACTAGATGTTGGAACATTGCTGCTATAACAGCCTCCACTCTTCTAGGAAGGCTTTCCACTAGATGTTGGAACATTGCTGCTATAACAGCCTCCACTCTTCTAGGAAGGCTTTCCACTAGATGTTGGAACATTGCTGCTATAACAGCCTCCATTCCTCTGGGAAGGCTTTCCACTAGATGTTGGAACATTGCTGCTATAACAGCCTCCATTCCTCTGGGAAGGCTTTCCACTAGATGTAGGAACATTGCTGCTATAACAGCCTCCACTCTTCTGGAAAATGTTTTCCACTAGATGTTGGAACATTGCTGCAGTGACTTGCTTCCATTCAGTCACAAGAGCATTAGTGAGGTCGGGCACTGATGTTGGGCAATTAGGCCTGGCTCACAGTCGGCGTGCCAATTCATCCCAAAGGTGTTAGATGGGGTTGAGGTCAGGGATCTGTTCAGTCCACACCGATCTCGACAAACCATTTCTGTATGGACCTCGCTTTGTGCACGGGGGGCATTATCATACTGAAAATGGAAAGGGCCTCCCCCAAACTGTGGCCACAAAGTTGGAAGCACAGAATTGTCTAGAATGTCATTGTCTGCTGTAGCATTAAGATTTCCCTTCACTGGAACTAAGGGGCCTAGTCCAAACCATGAAAAACAGCCCCATGCCATTATTCCTCCTTCACCAAACTTTACAGTTGGTACTATGCATTGGGGCAGGTAGTGTTCTCCTGGCATCTGCCAAACCCAGATTTGTCTGTCGGACTGCCAGATGGTGAAGCGTGACTCATCACTCCAGAGAACGTGTTTCCATTGCTACAGAGTCCAGTGGCGGTGAGCGTTACACCACTCCAGATGACGCTTGGCATTGTGCATGGTTATCTTAGGCTTATGTGCAGCTGCTCAGCCATGGAAACCCATTTCATGAAGCTCCCGACGAACAGTTCTTGTGCTGACGTTACTTCCAGAAGCTGTTTGGAAGTCGGTAGTGAGAGTTGCCAAGGACAGAAGATTTTTACGCACTACACGCTTCAGCACTCGGCAATCCCGTTCTGTGAAATTGTGTGGCCTACCACTTCGTGGCTGAGCCGTTGTTGCTCCTAGACGTTTCCATTTCACAATAACAGCACTTACAGTTGACCGGGGCAGCTCTAGCAGGACAGAAATGTGACAAACTGACTTGTTGGAAAGGTGGCATCCTACGACGGTGCCACGTTGAAAGTCACTGAGCCCTTCAGTAAGGTCATTCTACTGCCATTGTTTGTCTATGGAGATTGCATGGCTGTGTCCTTGATTTTATACTCCCCATCAGCAACGGGTGTGGCTGAAATAGGCAAATCCACTCATTTAAAGTGGTGTCCATATACTTTTGTGTGTATATATAGTGTCGGTCATGTGTGAGACATGTCCTCAGATCCCACCACTGAAGAAGGGAGAGAAAAGGTTTGGAAGAGAGGAGAGGAGAGGAGAGGAGAGGAGAGGAGAGGAGAGAGGGGAGAAGAGGAGAGGAGAGGAGAGAGGAGATGCGAGGAGAGAGGCGAGGCGAGGAGAGAGGAGAGGAGAGGAGAGGGGAGAGGAGAGGAGAGGAGAGAGGAGAGGCGGAGATGAGAGGAGAGGAGAGGGGAGAGGAGAGGAGAGAGGAGATGCGAGGAGAGGAGAGAGGAGAGGAGAGGAGAGGAGAGGAGAGGAGAGGAGAGGAGAGGAGAGAGGGGAGAAGAGGAGAGGAGAGGAGAGAGGAGATGCGAGGAGAGAGGAGAGGAGAGGAGAGAGGAGAGGAGAGGAGAGGGGAGAGGAGAGGAGAGGAGAGAGGAGAGGCGGAGATGAGAGGAGAGGAGAGGAGAGGGGAGAGGAGAGGAGAGGAGAGGAGAGGAGAGGAGAGGAGAGGAGAGAGGGGAGAAGAGGAGAGGAGAGGAGAGAGGAGATGCGAGGAGAGAGGCGAGGCGAGGAGAGAGGAGAGGAGAGGAGAGGGGAGAGGAGAGGAGAGGAGAGGAGAGAGGAGAGGAGAGGAGAGGGGAGAGGAGAGGAGAGGAGAGGAGAGGAGAGGAGAGGAGAGGAGAGAGGAGATGCGAGGAGAGGAGAGGAGAGAGGAGAGGCGGAGAGGAGAGGAGAGGAGAGGGGAGAGGAGAGGAGAGGAGAGAGGGGAGAAGAGGAGAGGAGAGGAGAGGGGAGGAGAGGCGAGGCGAGGAGAGGAGAGAGGGGAGAAGAGGAGAGGAGAGGCGACGAGAGGCGAGGAGAGGCGAGGCGAGGCGAGGAGAGGAGAGGAGAGGAGAGGAGAGGAGGAGAGGGGAGGAGAGGCGAGGCGAGGAGAGAGGGGAGAAGAGGAGAGGAGAGGAGAGGCGAGGAGAGAGGAGAGGCGAGGAGAGAGGAGAGGAGAGGAGAGGAGAGGAGAGGAGAGGAGAGGAGAGGGGAGAGGCGATGCGAGGAGAGGAGAGGGGAGAGGAGAGGAAAGGAGAGGAGAGGAGAGGGGAGGAGAGGGGAGAGGCGATGCGAGGAGAGGAGAGGGGAGAGGAGAGGAAAGGAGAGGAGAGGGGAAAGGCGAAGCGAGGCGAGGAGAGGAAGATAAAAGATATCTTCAGCTACAGCTGGAGCTAGAGCTGCATCTGATATTTGGTAGAGAGCATGAACTATATAACAGGTTACTACTATTCATCATGTATAGCTAGCTATTGGTGGGTCTAAAACACTAGAATACTGGTGGGTGATAATTGTTACATCGTGATTGTGTCAGACGGGGAGAACAAACGGTTGTGGATATTTTCAGACAATACTGCCACCCTGTGGTGGAGCCTGGTACTGTAACTCATGTTCATATTGTACATAAGGCATAATGTTGCCTTCGTGTTGGTTTATTTTTTTGGGCTTGTTTAACTAATCACTGCCTTAGTTCTCCAATGATCATGCCTATTGCTTCATTGATCAATAAGCTAATTTAATTGATCAGTATCAAAAACAATGATTTGTGTGATTGAAATGTTGATTGAAATGTTACTGCATTGTTAGGAGCCATTAATATAAACCTTTCTCTGCACTCACTGTAACATCTGCGAAACTGTGTCTGCCACCAATGAACTTCGATTTGATCTTCTGGTTGAAACATTGTGCAGGAGTTTGACATATTTCATATCCTTCTTCCTAACTGTCTCCCAGCCAGGCACCGAAACAGGCTCACCAGAGTTGTCTTCGTCCTTACGGATCTTGAGTTTAACCAGGTCCTCGGCCTGTTCTAGGATCTGACAGGCGTCTTCCATAGAACAGCTCTCCAGTCTGATGTTGTCTATGGCCAGGAGCTTGTCCCCAGGCTCCAAGGTACCAGTCCTGGGTAAAGAGAGAGAGGAGGTAGAGAGAGGATGAGATGGAGGGTGTAGAGAGAGAGAGAGAGAGAGAGAGAGAGAGAGAGAGAGAGAGAGAGAGAGAGGGAGGGGCAGGGAAAGAGAGAGAGAGGAGGTAGAGAGAGGGGAATGGAGTAGCGAGAGGATGAGATGGAGGGTGTAGAGAGAGAGAGAGAGAGAGAGAGAAATAGAGATGTAGAGAGAGGGAGGGGCAGGGAAAGAGAGAGAGAGGGGTAGAGAGAGAGAGGGATAGAAAGAGGTAGAGAGAGAGAGAGAGAGAGAGAGAGAGAGAGAGAGAGAGAGAGAGAGAGAGAGAGAGAGGAAGAAACAGGTAACTCTATCATTAGTGATTTAGTGGGAAATGTCTATCTGTAGGAGGACTACATTACTGTCTCTCTCTGTAGGAGGACTACATTACTGTCTCTCTGTGGGAGGACTACATTACTGTCTCTCTCTGTAGGAGGACTACATTACTGTCTCTCTCTGTGGGAGGACTACATTACTGTCTCTCTCTGTAGGAGGACTACATTACTGTCTCTCTCTGTAGGAGGACTACATTAATGTCTCTCTCTGTGGGAGGACTACATTACTGTCTCTCTCTCTCTGTAGGAGGACTACATTACTGTCTCTCTCTGTAGGAGGACTACATTACTGTCTCTCTCTGTAGGAGGACTACATTACTGTCTCTCTCTGTGGGAGGACTACATTAATGTCTCTCTCTGTGGGAGGACTACATTACTGTCTCTCTCTGTGGGAGGACTACATTAATGTCTCTCTCTGTGGGAGGACTACATTACTGTCTCTCTCTCTCTGTAGGAGGACTACATTACTGTCTCTCTCTGTGGGAGGACTACATTAATGTCTCTCTCTGTGGGAGGACTACATTACTGTCTCTCTCTGTAGGACTACATTACTGTCTCTCTCTATAGGAGGACTACATTACTGTCTCTCTCTGTGGGAGGACTACATTACTGTCTCTCTCTGTAGGACTACATTACTGTCTCTCTCTGTAGGAGGACTACATTACTGTCTCTCTCTGTGGGAGGACTACATTACTGTCTCTCTCTATAGGAGGACTACATTACTGTCTCTCTCTGTGGGAGGACTACATTACTGTCTCTCTCTGTAGGACTACATTACTGTCTCTCTCTGTAGGAGGACTACATTACTGTCTCTCTCTGTGGGAGGACTACATTACTGTCTCTCTCTGTGGGAGGACTACATTACTGTCTCTCTCTGTAGGACTACATTACTGTCTCTCTCTGTAGGAGGACTACATTACTGTCTCTCTCTGTGGGAGGACTACATTACTGTCTCTCTCTGTGGGAGGACTACATTACTGTCTCTCTCTGTAGGACTACATTACTGTCTCTCTCTATAGGAGGACTACATTACTGTCTCTCTCTGTGGGAGGACTACATTACTGTCTCTCTCTGTGGGAGGACTACATTACTGTCTCTCTCTGTGGGAGGACTACATTACTGTCTCTCTCTGTGGGAGGACTACATTACTGTCTCTCTCTGTAGGAGGACTACATTACTGTCTCTCTCTGTAGGAGGACTACATTACTGTCTCTCTCTCGAACAATTTAACCCAAGTCATTCATCTCTGGCCTGAACCCATCCATACTGTACCTGTCTGTGGCCTGAAGCCACCCATTTTCCTGTATCATACTGTACCTGTGAGCCATGCTGCCTTTCTTAATGTCTGAGATGATTAACGGCTCTCCAGATTTCTTACTGGCTGTGAGGGACAGGAGAAGAGAGGATGAGGAGGAGAGAGGTCAGCTAATGTTAGTTACTGATGCACATAGTTTTATCAAATGTTGGTTCTTTCTCTCTGTGTGTGTGTGTGTGTGTGTGTGTGTGTGTGTGTGTGTGTGTGTGTGTGTGTGTGTGTGTGTGTGTGTGTGTGTGTGTGTGTTGTAACATATGTACAGTTGAAGTCGGAAGTTTACATACAGTTATGTTGGAGTCATTAAAACTCCTTTTTCAACCACTCCACAAATGTCTTGTTCAAGTCTGGTTCACCCTTGGGAGCAATTTCCAAACGCCTGAAGGTACCACGTTCATCTGTACAAACAATAGTATGCAAGTATAAACACCATGGACCCACGCAGCCGTCATACCACTCAGGAAGGAGACGTGTTCTGTCTCCTAGAGATGAACGTACTTTGGTGCGAAAAGTACAAATCAATCCCAGAACAACAGCAAAGGACATTGTGAAGATGCTGGAGGAAACAGGTACAAAATTATCTATATTCACAGTTAAACGAGTCCTATATCGACGTAACCTGAAAAGCCACTGCTCCAAAACCACCATAAAAAAGACAGACTACGGTTTGCAACTGCACATGGGGACAAAGATTGTACTTTTGGAGAAATGTCCTCTGGTCTGATGAAACAAAAATAGAACTGTTTGCCCATAATGACCGTCGTTATGTTTGGAGGAAAAAAGGGGAAGCTTGCAAGCCACAGAACACCGTCCCAACTGTGAAGCACAGGGGTGGCAGCATCATGTTGTGGGGGTGCTTTGCTGCAGGAGGGACTGGTGCACTTCACAAAATAGATGGCATCATGAGGGCGGAAAATTATGTGGATATATTGAAGCAACATCTCAAGACATCAGTCTGGAAGTTAAAGCTTGGTCACAAATGGATCTTCCAAATGGACAATGACCCCAAGCATACTTCCAAAGTTGTGGCAAATTGGCTCAAGGACAACAAAGTCAAGGTATTGGAGTGGCCATCACAAAGCCCTGACCTCAATCCCATAGAATATTTGTGGGCAGAACTAAAAAAGTGTGTGTGAGCAAGGAGGCCTACAGTTACACCAGCTCTGTCAGGAGGAATGGGCCAAAATTCACCCAACTTATTGTGGGAAGCTTGTGGACAGCTACCCGAAACGTTTGACCCAAGCAATGCTACCAAATACTAATTGAGTGTATGTAAACTTCTGACCCTCTGGGAATGTGATGAAAGAAATAGAAGTTGAAATAAATCATTCTCTCTACTATTATTCTGACATTTCACATTCTTAAAATAAAGTGGTGATCCTAACTGACCTAAGACAGATAATTTTTATTAGGATTAAATGTCAGGAATAGTGAAAAACTAAGTTGAAATGTATTTGCCAACGGTGTGTGTCTGTGTGTATATATATATATATATATATATATATATATATATATATACAGTATAGCATAAAATAGCATAAATATTTTTTGGACAACATATGAGTATACATATATATATAATATTATATGTTGTCCAAAAAATATTTATGCTATTTTGTTGACAAAAGAAAAACTGAGATTGAAGTGAACAAAAAGGCAGATCAACAGCTGGCTATTGGTGATGTTCCAGAAGAAACTCTCCCATGTACAACGTGGAGACCCTTGTGGGGTTCCGCTACTGAAGACAGACCTGAAGACTGAAGACTTTTGGACACATTGGTTTCCTTACCCTGTAAGCAGTCTATGGTCAAGGTATGACAACAATTCATGCTTTGGTTTAGTTTCCCTGACACTGTTTCCACATGCTAATTTTTAGCATGTGTGGCACAAATACCATTCAAGTCATGGGACCGATATCAGAATTGTTTGGGGATCTGTTAAAATCATCTATAAGTGACTTTCTTAAAATTCACAATCATTTTGAGATACTTTTGGATTATTTGTCTTTTTTTTCCGAACTATCCCATTATTTATTTTATTTTATTTAACCTTTATTCATTTTTATTTCATTGAACCTTAAAGGGGAGGAGAAGACTTAAAGGGGAGGAGAAGACTTAAAGGGGAGGAGAAGACTTAAAGGAGAGGAGAATACTTAAAGGGGAGGAGAAGACTTAAAGGAGAGGAGAGGACTTAAAGGGGATGAGAAGACTTAAAGGGGCGAATAAGACTAAAAGGGGAGGAGGAAACTTAAAGGGAGGAGGAGACTTAAAGGGGAGCAGAAGACTTAAAGGGAGAAGAAGACTTAAAGGGGAGGAGAGCACTTAAAGGGGAGGAGAATACTTAAAGGGGAGGAGAAGACTTAAAGGGGAGGAGAAGACTTAAAGGGGAGGAGAATACTTAAAGGGGAGGAGCAGACTTAGAGGGGAAAAGAATACTTAAAGGGGAGGAGGAGACTTAAATGGGAGAAGAAGACTTAAAGGGGAGGAGGAGACTTAAAGGGGAGGAGAAGACTTAAAGGAGAGGAATTAAAGGGGAGGAGAAGACTTAAAGGGGAGGTGAATACTTAAAGGGGAGCAGAAGACTTAAAGGAGAGTAGAAGACTTAAAGGAGAGGAGAATACTTAAAGGGAGAAGAAGACTTAAAGGGGAGGAGCAGACTTAAAGGGGAGGAGAAGACTTAAAGGGGAGGTGAATACTTAAAGGGGAGCAGAAGACTTAAAGGGGAGGAGAAGACTTAAAGGGAGAAGAAGACTTAAAGGGGAGGTGAAGACTTAAAGGGGAGGTGAAGACTTAAAGGGGAGGTGAATACTTAAAGGGGAGCAGAAGACTTAAAGGGGAGGAGGAGACTTAAAGGGAGAAGAAGACTTAAAGGGGAGGTGAAGACTTAAAGGGGAGGTGAATACTTAAAGGGGAGCAGAAGACTTAAAGGAGAGGAGAAGACTTAAAGGAGAGGAGAATACTTAAAGGGGAGGAGAAGACTTAAAGGGAGAAGAAGACTTAAAGGGGAGGAGGAGAAAAAAATCCCATTGCTGCTATTTTTGTTTAAGAGGCAGCGAGGAGAACACCCAGGGAATAGATCAGAAGAGTGATACTTCATGCCCTTTTAATAAAGTCAACAACCCTTCAGATAGCTGCTTGTGCATAAACAGAGCTGTAGCAGCTGGGTACGTTCCCAAGGCAGTCAGTCTTCTGCAGGCACAGGGAGAGTGAAGAGGATTAGTGGGGGCTTCGTTCCAAATTACACCCTATTTCCTACAGAAGGCGATGGGCCCTGAACAAAAGTAGTGCACTATATAAGCAATAGGGTGTAACTTAAGATGCAACCACGGAGTAACACTGGGTGGTCTAGTGATAAAATAAACCCACGTCCTTGAGAAACAGGATAAATAGTTTATCCTGACTGTCCATGATAGATCATTAAGACATGATGGTACAGGAAGTGTGTATGGTTATTTTTTATCTAATCTTTATTTAACCGTTATTTAATACAAGTGTGTGTGTGTGTATATATGCGTGTGTGCTTGCATGTGTGATAATATGTGTGTGTCTGCGTGTGTGTGTGTGTGTGTGTGTGTGTCTGCCCGCGTGTGTGTGTGTACCTGCGTGTGTGTGTGTGTACACGTGTATGTGTGTTTGCCTGCATGTGTGTGTGTGTGTGTGTGTCTGCCTGTGTGTGTGTGTGTGTGTGTGTGTGTGTGTGTGTGTGTGTGTGTGTACTAAGCCTTACCACTGATGGTGATGCCCAGCTCCACCCCTCTCTTCTTAGGTAGTTTAACATGGAACGTTCCACTACTGGGCACAACAGACTCTACAACACACCACAACACAACACACATCATAACTGGCATTACAGGAAGTTATTTACAGGAGATAATAGTCTAGTCTGAGTCCCAAATGGCACCCAATTGCCTATGTAAGCACCAGCTGTCAGAGCAGCTCACAGATCACTGCACCTGCACATAGCCCATCTGTAAATAGCCCATCCAATCTACCTCATCCCCAGACTGTATTTATTCATTTATCTTGCTCCTTTGCACCCCAGTATCTCAACTTGCACATTCCTATTCTGCACATCTACCATTTCAGTGTTTAATTGCTAAATTGTAATTACTTCGCCACCATGGTCTATTTATTGCCTAACCTCCCTTATCCTACCACATTTGCACTAACTGTATATAGACTTTGTTTTCTACTGTATTGTTGACTGTATGTTTGTTTATTCCATGTATAACTAACTCTGTGTTGTTGTATGTATCGAACTGCTTTGCTTTATCTTGGCCAGGTCGCAGTTGTAAATGAGAACTTGTTCTCAACTAGCCTACCTGGTTAAATAAAGGTGTTCTCAACTAGCCTACCTGGTTAAATAAAGGTGTTCTCAACTGGCCTACCTGGTTTAAATAAAGGTGTTATCAACTAGCCTACCTGGTTAAATAAAGGTGTTATCAACTAGCCTACCTGGTTAAATAAAGGTGTTCTCAACTAGCCTACCTGGTTTAAATAAAGGTGTTCTCAACTGGCCTACCTGGTTAAATAAAGGTGTTCTCAACTGGCCTACCTGGTTAAATAAAGGTGTTCTCAACTAGCCTACCTGGTTTAAATAAAGGTGTTCTCAACTGGCCTACCTGGTTAAATAAAGGTGAAATTAAATACAATTTAAAAAATGCAGTGCACTACTTTAGACCAGGACCTATAGGGACAAAGTAGTGCACTACTTTAGACCAGGACCTATAGGGACAAAGTAGTGCACTACTTTAGACCAGGACCTATAGGGACAAAGTAGTGCACTACTTTAGACCAGGACCTATAGGGACATAGTAGTGCACTACTTTAGACCAGGACCTATAGGGACATAGTAGTGCACTACTTTAGACCAGGACCTATAGGGACAAAGTAGTGCACTACTTTAGACCAGGACCTATAGGGACATAGTAGTGCACTACTTTAGACCAGGACCTATAGGGACAAAGTAGTGCACTACTTTAGACCAGGACCTATAGGGACAAAGTAGTGCACTACTTTAGACCAGGACCTATAGGGACAAAGTAGTGCACTACTTTAGACCAGGACCTATAGGGACAAAGTAGTGCACTACTTTAGACCAGGACCTATAGGGACAAAGTAGTGCACTACTTTAGACCAGGACCGATAGGGACATAGTAGTGCACTACTTTAGACCAGGACCTATAGGGACAAAGTAGTGCACTACTTTAGACCAGGGCCTATAGGGACATAGTAGTCCACTACTTTAGACCAGGACCTATAGGGACAAAGTAGTGCACTACTTTAGACCAGGACCTATAGGGACATAGTAGTGCACTACTTTAGACCAGGACCTATAGGGACAAAGTAGTGCACTACTTTAGACCAGGGCCTATAGGGACATAGTAGTGCACTACTTTAGACCAGGGCCTATAGGGACATAGTAGTGCACAACTTTAGACCAGGACCTATAGGGACAAAGTAGTGCACTACTTTAGACCAGGACCGATAGGGACATAGTAGTGCACTACTTTAGACCAGGACCTATAGGGACAAAGTAGTGCACTACTTTAGACCAGGGCCTATAGGGACATAGTAGTGCACTACTTTAGACCAGGGCCTATAGGGACATAGTAGTGCACTACTTTAGACCAGGACCTATAGGGACAAAGTAGTGCACTACTTTAGACCAGGACCTATAGGGACATAGTAGTGCACTACTTTAGACCAGGACCTATAGGGACAAAGTAGTGCACTACTTTAGACCAGGGCCTATAGGGACATAGTAGTGCACTACTTTAGACCAGGGCCTATAGGGACATAGTAGTGCACAACTTTAGACCAGGCCCGATAGGGACATAGTAGTGCACTACTTTAGACCAGGGCCTATAGGGACATAGTAGTGCACTACTTTGTCCTTTAGGGACACTTTACTAAAACAAACCTGTGACTGTTAGTCTAGCTAGCTTTTTCAACATTTTCTATGAATTCATTACTTTCACATGCTGGTATTTATAGCCTAATGAGAGGCCTAAGCCCCAGTGACCAACCTGCGACGTCAAACTCCACCTCCACCTCCACCTTATTGGTCAGAGCCGCATCTCGGAGAAGCTGATTCGCTTCCTCCAGTGTTCCGTCCTCCGTGGGGATTCCGTTGATGGACAGGAGTCTGTCTCCCACCTGCAGCAGTCCGCACCTGTCAAGACAAAATCAATCAATGTGTCAGTCAGAAGCTGCAGTCGGGTGTATAACTGCAGGTATACATGATCTGTAATGAGCCCCTGCAGGAAAACATCTGCCAAGTGCTTCAATTGGAATAAAAAAAAATATGTCATTTTTACCAGTAACTTTCATATGAATATCCAGGATTTAAACAGGCAGTAGAACATTTCATTATTTAATTCAAATCAAAATCGATTGGATTTGTACTTTTCAGTTGTAACAGTCAGAGAAATAAGGAAGAAATGAAAGGAGATGGAAAAAGTCTGCAGAGTTAAGACTGTTTTAATGACTACAGTAACCTCCAGGGAAGCAGAGCACATGCATCTTATTACCAATCATCTGGAGAGTCATTGAAAAGGCACTGGAGAGTGAACAGGTCAGATTTACAGAGAGAGAGAGAGAGAGAGAGAGAGAGAGAGAGAGAGAGAGAGAGAGAGAAAGAGAGAGAGAGAGGGAGGGGAGAGAGAGAGAGAGATACAGGGAGGGAGGGAGGGAGGGAGATACAGGGAGACAGGGAGGGAGAAAGATAAAAGGAGAGAGAGAGAGAGAGAGAGAGAGAGAGAGAGAGAGAGAGAGAGAGAGAGAGAGAGAGAGAGAGAGATACAGGGAGACAGGGAGGGAAAAAGATAAAAGGAGAGAGAGAGAGAGAGAGAGAGAGAGAGAGAGAGCGAGAGAGAGAGAGAGATACAGGGAGACAGGGAGGGAAAAAGATAGAGGGGAAATATGAAATCAGAGTTTGAAACAAACACCCTCTTTATCAGATCGAGGATGCATCGGTGGAGGTGCTGTGATTATTTTTGATTCAATTGACAGAACACACACACACACACACACACACACACACACACACACACACACACACACACACATACACACACACACTCACACACACACATACACACACACACACACACACACATACGCACAGAGATATGCTGCAAACACACACACACACACACACACACACCCCCCCACACACACACACACACACCCTTGTTAGCTGTATTGCCGATTCATCAGTGTTCTGCAGGACATGGGCGGTTTGAAATGAGGAGGAGGATAGAGTTACTATAGTTTACAGAAGGGCTTTGGAGGTCAGCATATCTACAGCAGAGGGCTGTAGACACACACACTACACTGCCCCTACTCAGGAAACCATTTTTAAACCTTATACCTCACCTCTCAGTAGAGCTGTCTGTCTGTATTACTCACCTCTCAGTAGAGCTGTCTGTCTGTATACCTCACCTCTCAGTAGAGCTGTCTGTCTGTATTACTCACCTCTCAGTAGAGCTGTCTGTCTGTATACCTCACCTCTCAGTAGAGCTGTCTGTCTGTATTACTCACCTCTCAGTAGAGCTGTCTGTCTGTATACCTCACCTCTCAGTAGAGCTGTCTGTCTGTATACCTCACCTCTCAGTAGAGCTGTCTGTCTGTATTACTCACCTCTCAGTAGAGCTGTCTGTCTGTATACCTCACCTCTCAGTAGAGCTGTCTGTCTGTATACCTCACCTCTCAGTAGAGCTGTCTGTCTGTATACCTCACCTCTCAGTAGAGCTGTCTGTCTGTATACCTCACCTCTCAGTAGAGCTGTCTGTCTGTATTACTCACCTCTCAGTAGAGCTGTCTGTCTGTATACCTCACCTCTCAGTAGAGCTGTCTGTCTGTATACCTCACCTCTCAGTAGAGCTGTCTGTCTGTATACCTCACCTCTCAGTAGAGCTGTCTGTATACCTCACCTCTCAGTAGAGCTGTCTGTCTGTATACCTCACCTCTCAGTAGAGCTGTCTGTCTGTATACCTCACCTCTCAGTAGAGCTGTCTGTCTGTATACCTCACCTCTCAGTAGAGCTGTCTGTCTGTATACCTCACCTCTCAGTAGAGCTGTCTGTCTGTATACCTCACCTCTCAGTAGAGCTGTCTGTCTGTATACCTCACCTCTCAGTAGAGCTGTCTGTCTGTATACCTCACCTCTCAGTAGAGCTGTCTGTCTGTATACCTCACCCCTCAGTAGAGCTGTCTGTCTGTATACCTCACCTCTCAGTAGAGCTGTCTGTCTGTAAACCTCACCCCTCAGTAGGGCTGTCTGTCTGTGACTGGAATTAGACAGTCTTTACAGCCCCTACTCAGAAAACCATTTTAAACCTTATACCTCACCTCTCAGTAGAGCTGTCTGTCTGTATACCTCACCTCTCAGTAGAGCTGTCTGTCTGTATACCTCACCCCTCAGTAGAGCTGTCTGTCTGTGACTGGAATTAGACAGTCTTTACAGCCCCTACTCAGAAAACCATTTTTAAACCTTATACCTCACCTCTCAGTAGAGCTGTCTGTCTGTATACCTCACCTCTCAGTAGAGCTGTCTGTCTGTATACCTCACCCCTCAGTAGAGCTGTCTGTCTGTGACTGGAATTAGACAGTCTTTACAGCCCCTACTCAGAAAACCATTTTTAAACCTTATACCTCACCTCTCAGTAGAGCTGTCTGTCTGTATACCTCACCTCTCAGTAGAGCTGTCTGTCTTTATACCTCACCTCTCAGTAGAGCTGTCTGTCTGTATACCTCACCTCTCAGTAGAGCTGTCTGTCTGTATACCTCACCTCTCAGTAGAGCTGTCTGTCTGTATACCTCACCTCTCAGTAGAGCTGTCTGTCTGTGACTGGAATTAGACAGTCTTTACAGCCCCTACTCAGGAAACCATTTTTAAACCTTATACCTCACCTCTCAGTAGAGCTGTCTGTCTGTATACCTCACCCCTCAGTAGAGCTGTCTGTCTGTGACTGGAATTAGACAGTCTTTACAGCCCCTACTCAGGAAACCATTTTTAAACCTTATACCTCACCTCTCAGTAGAGCTGTCTGTCTGTATACCTCACCCCTCAGTAGAGCTGTCTGTCTGTATACCTCACCTCTCAGTAGAGCTGTCTGTCTGTATACCTCACCTCTCAGTAGAGCTGTCTGTCTGTATACCTCACCTCTCAGTAGAGCTGTCTGTCTGTGACTGGAATTAGACAGTCTTTACAGCCCCTACTCAGGAAACCATTTTTAAACCTTATACCCCACCTCTCAGTAGAGCTGTCTGTCTGTATACCTCACCTCTCAGTAGAGCTGTCTGTCTGTATACCTCACCCCTCAGTAGAGCTGTCTGTCTGTGACTGGAATTAGACAGTCTTTACAGCCCCTACTCAGGAAACCATTTTTAAACCTTATACCTCACCTCTCAGTAGAGCTGTCTGTCTGTATACCTCACCTCTCAGTAGAGCTGTCTGTCTGTGACTGGAATTAGACAGTCTTTACAGCCCCTACTCAGGAAACCATTTTTAAACCTTATACCTCAGATCTCAGTAGAGCTGTCTGTCTGTATACCTCACCTCTCAGTAGAGCTGTCTGTCTGTATACCTCACCTCTCAGTAGAGCTGTCTGTCTGTATACCTCACCTCTCAGTAGAGCTGTCTGTCTGTGACTGGAATTAGACAGTCTTTACAGCCCCTACTCAGGAAACCATTTTTAAACCTTATACCTCACCTCTCAGTAGAGCTGTCTGTCTGTATACCCCACCTTTCAGTAGAGCTGTCTGTCTGTGACTGGAATTAGACAGTCTTTACAGCCCCTACTCAGGAAACCATTTTTAAACCTTATACCTCACCTCTCAGTAGAGCTGTCTGTCTGTATACCTCACCCCTCAGTAGAGCTGTCTGTCTGTATACCTCACCTCTCAGTAGAGCTGTCTGTCTGTATACCTCACCTCTCAGTAGAGCTGTCTGTCTGTATACCTCACCTCTCAGTAGAGCTGTCTGTCTGTGACTGGAATTAGACAGTCTTTACAGCCCCTACTCAGGAAACCATTTTTAAACCTTATACCCCACCTCTCAGTAGAGCTGTCTGTCTGTATACCTCACCTCTCAGTAGAGCTGTCTGTCTGTATACCTCACCCCTCAGTAGAGCTGTCTGTCTGTGACTGGAATTAGACAGTCTTTACAGCCCCTACTCAGGAAACCATTTTTAAACCTTATACCTCACCTCTCAGTAGAGCTGTCTGTCTGTATACCTCACCTCTCAGTAGAGCTGTCTGTCTGTGACTGGAATTAGACAGTCTTTACAGCCCCTACTCAGGAAACCATTTTTAAACCTTATACCTCAGATCTCAGTAGAGCTGTCTGTCTGTATACCTCACCTCTCAGTAGAGCTGTCTGTCTGTATACCTCACCTCTCAGTAGAGCTGTCTGTCTGTATACCTCACCTCTCAGTAGAGCTGTCTGTCTGTGACTGGAATTAGACAGTCTTTACAGCCCCTACTCAGGAAACCATTTTTAAACCTTATACCTCACCTCTCAGTAGAGCTGTCTGTCTGTATACCCCACCTTTCAGTAGAGCTGTCTGTCTGTGACTGGAATTAGACAGTCTTTACAGCCCCTACTCAGGAAACCATTTTTAAACCTTATACCTCACCTCTCAGTAGAGCTGTCTGTCTGTATACCCCACCTTTCAGTAGAGCTGTCTGTCTGTGACTGGAATTAGACAGTCTTTACAGCCCCTACTCAGGAAACCATTTTTAAGTGGCAGCTTCGCTGGAGGTGGGTTTTGCAGAAAGAAGAACAGGCAAAGTGGCGTTGACTCATCTTATACAAGGCTCGAATGGGTTGTAACGGGTCGTAACGGGTCGTAAAGGGTAGCAACGGGTTGTAATGGGTTGCAATGGGCTTTAATGGGTTGCAATGGGTTGGAACGGGTCGTAACGGGTCGTAAAGGGTAGCAACGGGTTGCAATGGGTTGTAATGGGTTGCAATGGGTTGTAACGGGTTGCAATGGGATTTACTGGGTTGCAATGGGTTTTAACGGGTAGCAATGGGTTGCAATGGGTTTTAATGGGTTGCAATGGGTTTTAACGGGTAGCAACGGGTTGCAATTGGTTGTAATGGGTTGCAATGGGCTGTAACGGGTAGCAACGGGTTGCAATTGGTTGTAATGAGTAGTAATGGGTTGTAATGGGTAGTAATGGGTTGTAATGGGTTGTAATGGATTGCAAAGGATTGCAATGGGTTGTAATGGGTTGCAATGGGTTGAAATGTGTTGTAATGGGTAGTAATGGGTTGTAATGGGCAGTAATGGGTAGCAATGGGTAGCAATGGGTTGTAACGGGTATTAATGGTAGTAATGGGTTGCAATGGATTCTAATGGATAGTAATGGGTTGTAATGGATAGTAATGGGCTGTAATGGGCAGTAATGGGTTGTGGTGGGTTGTAATGGGTAGTAATGGGTTGTAATGGGCAGTAATGGGTAGTAATGAGTAGTAATTGGTAGTAATGGGTAGTAATGGGTTGTAATGGGTAGTAATGGGTAGTAATAGGTTGTAATGGGTAGTAATGTGTTGTGGTAGGTTGTAATGGGTAGTAATGGGTTGTAATGGGTAGTAATGGGTTGTAATGGGTAGTAATGGGTTGTGGCAGGTAGTAATGGGTAGTAATGGGTAGTAATGGGCGGTAATGGGTTGTAATGGGTAGTAATGGGCGGTAATGGGTTGTAATGGGTAGTAATGGGTTGCGATGGGTTGTAATGGGTAGTAATGGGTGGTTGAAATGGGTGGTAATGGGTAGTAATGGGCTGTAATGGGTAGTACTCGGTTTGTAATGGGCAGTAATGGGTAGTAATGGGTTGTAATGGGTAGTAATGGGTTGTGGTGGGTTGTAATGGTAGTAATGGGTTGTAATGTGTAGTACTTGGTAGTAATGAGTAGTAATTGGTAGTAATGGGTTGTAATGGGTAGTCATGGGTTGTAATGGGTAGTAATGGGTAGTAATGGGTTGTAATGGGTAGTAATGGGTAGTAATGGCTGTAATGGGTTGTAATGGGTAGTAATGGGTAGTCATGGGTTGTAATGGGTTGTAATGGGTAGTAATGGGTAGTCATGGGTTGTAGTGGGTAGTAATGGGTTGTAATGGGTAGTAATGGGTAGTAATGGGGACAGACAGCAGTTTGAGACACACTGTGAAACAGGATCTTGAAATGTTCCTACCCCAAAATATGTTCAAAGTTCCCCAGTCCACCCCCCCCCCCCAACCCCAACCACAACCCTTCAATCTTCTGACTGATAAGAGATGAGAGTGAATTGTACAGTCTGAGCCCCACTGAGGCTTGACCTAGATAGTTATATCAACTCTCATCCAGTTTGATGCCAAGACATTTTCTCTGAAGTACAAAGGAAGACACTGTCTCTTTAATTTCAAGCCTTCCTGACATAATAAAGACATAATACAGTGGTGTTTTCATTGTAACTCATCTGTTTCCTGTGACCCAGAATTGTTGAGAAGAGAGAAGACAGAGAGAAGGAGAAAGAGAACGAAAGAGAGAGAAAGAGATGGAGAGACAGAGAGATGGAGAGACAGATAGAGAGACATATATATATATTTATATATATAAATACAGTGCCTTGCGAAAGTATTCGGCCCCCTTGAACTTTGCGACCTTTTGCCACATTTCAGGCTTCAAACATAAAGATATAAAACTGTATTTTTTTGTGAAGAATCAACAACAAGTGGGACACAATCATGAAGTGGAACGACATTTATTGGATATTTCAAACTTTTTTAACAAATCAAAAACTGAAAAATTGGGCGTGCAAAATTATTCAGCCCCCTTAAGTTAATACTTTGTAGCGCCACCTTTTGCTGCGATTACAGCTGTAAGTCGCTTGGGGTATGTCTCTATCAGTTTTGCACATCGAGAGACTGACATTTTTTCCCATTCCTCCTTGCAAAACAGCTCGAGCTCAGTGAGGTTGGATGGAGAGCATTTGTGAACAGCAGTTTTCAGTTCTTTCCACAGATTCTCGATTGGATTCAGGTCTGGACTTTGACTTGGCCATTCTAACACCTGGATATGTTTATTTTTGAACCATTCCATTGTAGATTTTGCCTTATGTTTTGGATCATTGTCTTGTTGGAAGACAAATCTCCGTCCCAGTCTCAGGTCTTTTGCAGACTCCATCAGGTTTTCTTCCAGAATGGTCCTGTATTTGGCTCCATCCATCTTCCCATCAATTTTAACCATCTTCCCTGTCCCTGCTGAAGAAAAGCAGGCCAAAACCATGATGCTGCCACCACCATGTTTGACAGTGGGGATGGTGTGTTCAGCTGTGTTGCTTTTACGCCAAACATAACGTTTTGCATTGTTGACAAAAAGTTCAATTTTGGTTTCATCTGACCAGAGCACCTTCTTCCACATGTTTGGTGTGTCTCCCAGGTGGCTTGTGGCAAACTTTAAACAACACTTTTTATGGATATCTTAAAGAAATGGCTTTCTTCTTGCCACTCTTCCATAAAGGCCAGATTTGTGCAATATATGCAATAGGATTGTTGTCCTATGGACAGAGTCTCCCACCTCAGCTGTAGATCTCTGCAGTTCATCCAGAGTGATCATGGGCCTCTTGGCTGCATCTCTGATCAGTCTTCTCCTTGTATGAGCTGAAAGTTTAGTGGGACGGCCAGGTCTTGGTAGATTTGCAGTGGTCTGATACTCCTTCCATTTCAATATTATCGCTTGCACAGTGCTCCTTGGGATGTTTAAAGCTTGGGAAATATTTTTGTATCCAAATCCGGCTTTAAACTTCTTCACAACAGTATCTCGGACCTGCCTGGTGTGTTCCTTGTTCTTCATGATGCTCTCTGCGCTTTTAACGGACCTCTGAGACTATCACAGTGCAGGTGCATTTATACGGAGACTTGATTACACACAGGTGGATTGTATTTATCATCATTAGTCATTTAGGTCAACATTGGATCATTCAGAGATCCTCACTGAACTTCTGGAGAGAGTTTGCTGCACTGAAAGTAAAGGGGCTGAATAATTTTGCACGCCCAATTTTTCAGTTTTTGATTTGCTAAAAAAGTTTGAAATATCCAATAAATGTCGTTCCACTTCATGATTGTGTCCCACTTGTTGTTGATTCTTCACAAAAAAATACAGTTTCATATCTTTATGTTTGAAGCCTGAAATGTGGCAAAAGGTCGCAAAGTTCAAGGGGGCCGAATACTTTCGCAAGGCACTGTATATATATATATATATATATATATATATATATATATATATATATATATATATATATATATATATATATATATAGAGAGAGAGAGAGAGAGAGAGAGAGAGAGAGAGAGAGAGAGACAGAGAGAGAGAGAGACAGAGAGAGAGAGACAGAGAGAGAGAGAGAGATACAACAGCACAATTAGACCCAACCAAATCATGAGAAAACAAAAAGATAATTACTTGACACATTGGAAAGAATTAACAAAAAAACAGAGCAAACTAGAATGCTATTTGGCCCTACACAGAGAGTACACAGCGGCAGAATACCTGACCACTGTGACTGACCCAAAATTAAGGAAAGCTTTGACTATATGCAGACTCAGTGAGCATAGCCTTGCTATTGAGAAAGGCCGCAGTAGGCAGACATGGCTCTCAAGAGAAGACAGGCTATGTGCTCACTGCCCACAAAATTAGGTGGAAACTGAGCTGCACTTCCTAACCTCCTGCCCAATGTATGACCATATTAGAGAGACATATTTCCCTCAGATTACACAGATCCACAAAGAATTCGAAAACAAATCCAATTTTGAAAAACTCCCATATCTACTGGGTGAAATTCCACAGTGTGCCATCACAGCAGCAAGATTTGTGACCTGTTGCCACGAGAAGAGGGCAACCAGTGAAGAACAAACACCATTGTAAATACAACCCATATTTATGCTTATTTATTTTATCTTGTGTCCTTTAACTATTTGTACATTGTTAAAACACTGTATATATATAATATGACATTTGTTATGTCTTTATTGTTTTGAAACTTCTGTATGTGTAATGTTTACTGCTAATTTTTATTGTTTTTCACTTTATTTATTCACTTCATATATTATCTACCTCACTTGCTTTGGCAATGTTAACACATGTTTCCCATGCCAATAAAGCCCCTTGAATTGAATTGAATTGAATTGAGAGAGAGAGAGACAGATAGAGAGACAGAGCGACAGAGAGCAAGAGACAGAGAGACAGAGAGAGAGAGAGACAGAGAGACAGAGAGAGAGACAGAGAGACAGAGAGAGAGAGACAGAGAGAGAGACAGAGAGAGAGAGAGAGAGAGAGAGACAGAGACAGAGACAGAGAGAGAGAAAGAGACTCTGTGAGGAAGGAAGAGAATAACTAATGTGACTCCACAGACTGCTGGAATGAACTCTCTGTCAGAGACGTGTGTGTGTGTATGTGTGTGTGTGTGTGTGTGTGTGTGTGTGTGAGACAGTGGTGGACACGTTCCAGTTAGACACGTTCCAGGTGGACACGTTCCAGGTGGACACGTTCCAGGTGGACACATTCCAGGTGGACACGTTCCAGGTAGACCTGTTGCAGGTGGACACGTTCCAGGTGGACACGTTCCAGGTGGACACGTTCCAGGTAGACCTGTTGCAGGTGGACACGTTCCAGGTGGACACGTTCCAGGTAGACCTGTTGCAGGTGGACACGTTCCAGGTGGACACGTTCCAGGTAGACCTGTTGCAGGTAGACCTGTTGCAGGTGGACACGTTCCAGGTTGACACGTTCCAGGTGGACACGTTCCAGGTGGACACGTTCCAGGTGGACACGTTCCAGGTAGACCTGTTGCAGGTGGACACGTTCCAGGTAGACCTGTTGCAGGTGGACACGTTCCAGGTGGACACGTTCCAGGTGGACACGTTCCAGGTAGACCTGTTGCAGGTGGACACGTTCCAGGTGGACACGTTCCAGGTGGACACGTTCAAGGTGGACCTGTTGCAGGTGGACACGTTCCAGGTAGACCTGTTGCAGTTGTTCTGTCTCTGCATAACAGAACATTGCTGTATCATACGGAGGTGGTTCCTGAGAGACTACAAGTATTTCTCCAGGAGATCTGATCATCTGAGCTGCAAGCCTGCTTCCAGCAGAGGCCTCTGTGACATTGTGAAATAGCACAGGTAACAAGGAGGATTATGGGTAAGCAAACAGACACAATTCCCTGTGATCAGAGCAGAAACACAAGAGGGAACTCTCTCTCTCTCTTTGTCTCTCTCTCTCTCTTTGTCTCTCTCTCTCTCTTTGTCTCTCTCTCTCTCTTTGTCTCTCTCTCTCTCTTTGTCTCTCTCTGTCTCTCTCTCTCTCTCTCTCATTCTCTCTCTCTCTCTCTCTCTCTCTCTCTCTCTCTCTCTCGCTCTTTTTCTGTTACATGTGCTTCTCTCATTCAAGAATAGCTAAATTATCCCGTAGTGAAGCAGGAATGCCCAGGAGACATGGCATAGTTCAAAATCATATTTATATCAAAGAGCAACGAAAAACACAGGAACATGTTTTTGGTTTTTTGTTTTTGGTTTCCCTGCTGTCTGTACACCTCACCTCTCAGTAGAGCTGTCTGTACACCTCACCTCTCAGTAGAGCTGTCTGTACACCCCACCTCTCAGTAGAGCTGTCTGTCTGTACACCCCACCTCTCAGTAGAGCTGTCTGTCTGTACACCACACCTCTCAGTAGAGCTGTCTGTCTGTACACCTCACCTCTCAGTAGAGCTGTCTGTCTGTATACCTCACCTCTCAGTAGAGCTGTCTGTATACCTCACCTCTCAGTAGAGCTGTCTGTACAACCCACCTCTCAGTAGAGCTGTCTGTCTGTACACCTCACCTCTCAGTAGCGCTGTCTGTCTGTACAACCCACCTCTCAGTAGAGCTGTCTGTCTGTACACCCCACCTTTCAGTAGAGCTGTCTGTCTGTACACCTCACCTCTCAGTAGAGCTGTCTGTCTGTACACCCCACCTTTCAGTAGAGCTGTCTGTCTGTACACCCCACCTCTCAGTAGAGCTGTCTGTCTGTACACCCCACCTCTCAGTAGAGCTGTCTGTCTGTACACCTCACCTCTCAGTAGAGCTGTCTGTCTGTATACCTCACCTCTCAGTAGAGCTGTCTGTATACCTCACCTCTCAGTAGAGCTGTCTGTACAACCCACCTCTCAGTAGAGCTGTCTGTCTGTACACCTCACCTCTCAGTAGCGCTGTCTGTCTGTACAACCCACCTCTCAGTAGAGCTGTCTGTCTGTACACCCCACCTTTCAGTAGAGCTGTCTGTCTGTACACCTCACCTCTCAGTAGCGCTGTCTGTCTGTACACCCCACCTCTCAGTAGAGCTGTCTGTACACCTCACCTCTCAGTAGAGCTGTCTGTCTATACACCTCACCTCTCAGTAGAGCTGTCTGTACACCCCACCTCTCAGTAGAGCTATCTGTACACCCCACCTCTCAATAGAGCTGTCTGTCTATACACCTCACCTCTCAGTAGAGCTGTCTGTCTGTACACCACACCTGTCTGTACACCTCACCTCTCAGCAGAGCTGTCTGGCTCTATGAAGCGGATGAGAGGGGGAGCAGAGAGCGTCTCTGTAGCGAATATTCCCCCCTGTAGTTGGACCCCAAAGCCATTGAGGGGGTCTCCTCTCAGGATGATCTCACTGCTCTCTGTGTGGACGATCTGGCCACCAGGACCTACACTACTGGACGCCAGGGACACGGCTGTGGGGGAGGGGGAGAGAGAGAGAGAGAGAGAGAGAGAGAGAGGGAGAGAGAGAGACAGACACAGAGAGAAACAAAGAGATAGACAGACAGAGAAAGAGAGAGAGAGAGGCAGAGAGAGAAACAGAGAGACGGACAGAGAGAGACAGACAGACAGACAGATAAACAGAGATAGACGGACAGACAGAGACAGAGAGAGAGACATCAGGCAGGAGTGTATATTAACTATACCAACCCTGCTCTTGGGAATGGGCATGCAGGGTTTTGTTCCAACATTGTTGTAACAGATGTAGCTACCACAATCAATGTCCTGGTGAGAATCAGGTGACCTAGATTAGAGTTGGTGCATGCAGGATGGTAACTCTCCAGGTACTACTAAGAGGGGCTACTAAGAAGGGCTAATATGAGGGGCTAACATGAGGGGCTACTAGGAGGGGCTAATATGAGGGGCAACTAGGAGGGGCTAATTTGAGGGGCTACTAGGAGGGGCTAATATGGGGGGCTACTAGGAGGGGCTACTAAGAGGGGCTACTAGGAGGGGTTAATATGAGGGGATACTAGGAGGGGTTAATATGAGGGGCTAATATGAGGGGCTACTAGGAGGGGTTAATATGAGGGGCTAATATGAGGGGCTACTAGGAGGGGTTAATATTAGGGGCTACTAGGAGGGGCTAATATGAGGGGCTACTAGGAGGGGCTAATATGGGGGGCTACTAGGAGGGGCTACTAAGAGGGGCTACTAGGAGGGGTTAATATGAGGGGCTACTAGGAGGGGCTAACATGAGGGGCTACTAGGAGGGGCTAATATGAGGGGCTACTAGGAGGGGCTAATATGAGGGGCTACTAGGAGGGGCTACTAGGAGGGGTTAATATGAGGGGCTACTAGGAGGGGTTAATATGAGGGGCTAATATGAGGGGCTACTAGGAGGGGTTAATATGAGGGGCTACTAGGAGGGGTTAATATGAGGGGCTAATATGAGGGGCTACTAGGAGGGGTTAATATGAGGGGCTAATATGAGGGGCTAATATGAGGGGCTACTAGGAGGGGCTAATATGGAGGGCTACTAGGAGGGGCTACTAAGAGGGGCTACTAGGAGGGGTTAATATGAAGGGCTAATATGAGGGGCTACTAGGAGGGGTTAATATGAGGGGCTACTAGGAGGGGCTAATATGAGGGGCTACTAGGAGGGGCTAATATGAGGGACTACTAGGAGGGGTTAATATGAGGGGCTAATATGAGGGGCTAATATGAGGGGCTAATATGAGGGGCTACTAGGAGGGGCTAATATGAGGGGCTACTAGGAGGGGCTAATATGAGGGGCTACTAGGAGGGGTTAATATGAGGGGCTAATATGAGGGGCTACTAGGAGGGGTTAATATGAGGGGCTAATATGAGGGGCTACTAGGAGGGGTTAATATGAGGGGCTACTATGAGGGGCTAATATGAGGGGCTACTAGGAGGGGCTAATATGGGGGGCTACTAGGAGGGGCTAATATGGGGGGCTACTAGGAGGGGCTAATATGGGGGGCTAATATGAGGGGTTAATATGAGGGGCTAATATGAGGGGCTACTAAGAAGGGCTAATATGAGGGGCTACTAGGAGGGGCTAATATGGGGGGCTACTAAGAAGGGCTAATATGAGGGACTACTAAGAAGGGCTAATATGAGGGGCTACTAGGAGGGGCTAATATGAGGGGCTACTAGGAGGGTATAATATGGGGGGCTACTAAGAAGGGTTAATATGAGGGGCTACTAGGAGGGGCTAATATGAGGGGCTACTAAGAGGGGATAATATGGGGGGCTAGTAGGAGGGGCAAATATGAGGGGCTACTAGGAGGGGCTAATATGAGGGGCTAATATGAGGGGCTAATATGGGGGGCTACTAGGAGGGGCTAATATGGGGGGCTACTAGGAGGGGCTAATATGGGGGGCTACTAGGAGGGGCTAATATGGGAGGCTACTAAGAAGGGCTAATATGAGGGGCTACTAAGAAGGGCTAATATGAGGGGCTACTAGGAGGGGCTAATATGAGGGGCTACTAGGAGGGGCTAAAATGGGGGGCTACTAGGAGGGGCTAATATGGGGGGCTACTAGGAGGGGCTAATATGGGGGGCTACTAAGAAGGGCTAATATGAGGGGCTACTAAGAAGGGCTAATATGAGGGGCTACTAGGAGGGGCTAATATGGGGGGCTACTAAGAAGGGCTAATATGAGGGGCTACTAAGAAGGGCTAATATGAGGGGCTACTAGGAGGGGCTAATATGAGGGGCTACTAGGAGGGTATAATATGGGGGGCTACTAAGAAGGGTTAATATGAGGGGCTACTAGGAGGGGCTAATATGAGGGCCTACTAAGAGGGGATAATATGGGGGGCTACTAGGAGGGGCAAATATGAGGGGCTACTAGGAGGGGCTAATATGAGGGGCTAATATGCGGGGCTAATATGAGGGGCTACTATGAGGGGCTAATATGGGGGGCTACTAGGAGGGGCTAATATGGGGCTAATATGGGGGGCTACTAAGAAGGGCTAATATGAGGGGCTACTAAGAAGGGCTAATATGAGGGGCTACTAGGAGGGGCTACTAGGAGGGGTTAATATGAGGGGCTACTAGGAGGGGCTAATATGGGGGGCTACTAGGAGGGGCTAATATGGGGGATACTAGGAGGGGCTACTAAGAGGGGCTACTAAGAAGGGCTAATATGAGGGGTGTTGGGGATGTATCAGAATAGTTGGGTAACATAGATACAATGTTTTATTTTCATTATATGCTTGTGACTTACTTCTCATTTAGAATGTATCTTGTTGTACTATAGTGGTGGCCATTTGCAGTTATCCTTTATCTGTCCTGGGGTCAGTTACTTGGGCCGCAGAGAGGGGAGAGGTCAAGCTTGTCTTCATATGTAAACATATCTTTTAAACCATGTGAAGGGGTGATTGAGGGGGAACCAATTATCTATTGGCTCCACAATGTCGGTGGGCCAGTCACTGTGTCTCTGTGATCTTGTCCAGGAGGGGTGTATTTGATATATGCTAGTGGATGAGGTTTTGTTTTTGGTCCTGAGTGGTACTAAGCGAGATAAGAACATAGTTTAGGAGACAAAGCTGAACGATAATTTATAGCCAATGCTGTCTGGCTATGGGATACTCCTCTCTCAAGTAAAGTCTTCCTTTGTAATGTTCCTAAGATCTGTAAGGTATGTTATTACTAAGAGGGGCTAATATGAGGGGCTACTATGAGGGGCTACTATGAGGGGCTACTATGAGGGGCTAATATGAGGGGCTACTATGAGGGGCTACCTTGAGGGGCTAATATGAGGGGCTACTATGAGAGGCTAATATGAGGGGCTAATATGAGGGACTACTAAGAGGGGCTAGTATGAGGGGCAATTATGAGGGGCTAATATGAGGGGCAATTACGAGGGGCTAATATGAGGAGCAATTATGAGGGGATTAATGAGAGGCTATTATGAGGGGCTACTAAGAGGGGCTAATACGAGGGTCTACTATGAGGGGCTAATATGAGGGGCTACTATGAGGGCTAATATGAGGGGCTACTATGAGGGGCTACTATGAGGGGCTACCTTGAGGGGCTAATATGAGGGGCTACTATGAGAGGCTAATATGAGGGGCTACTAAGAGGGGCTACTAAGAAGGGATAATATGAGGGGCTACTAAGAGGGGCTAGTATGAGGGGAAATTATGAGGGGATAATATGAGGTACTACTAAGAGGGGCTACTAAGAGGGGCTACTATGAGGGGCTACTATGAGGGGCTACTATGAGGGGCTATCATGAGGGGCTACTATGAGGGGCTATTATGAGGGGCTACTATGAGGGGCTATCATGAGGGGCTAATATGACGGGCTAATATGAGGGGCTAATATGAGGGGCTACTAGGAGGGGCTACTATGAGGGGCTACTGTGAGGGGCTACTAAGAGGGGCTACTATGAGGGGCTACTAGGAGGGGCTACTATGAGGGGCTACTTGGAGGGGCTAGTATGAGGGGCTACTATAAGGGGCTACTATGAGGGGCTAATATGAGGGGCTATCAAGAGGGGCTACTATGAGGGGCTACTAAGAGGGGCTACTAAGAGGGGCTATTATGAGGGGCTATACATACATGAGCTCTTATGCTCTTTTTTCCTCTGTCGTCTCTTCATCAGGGAGTTACGTGGGCTCATGGGGACGGCTGTACGGGGCAGCGTACTGGAGATCTGGCTCGTCGACCCAGGGCCTGATGTTGTGGTGGTGGAACCAGGGGAGAAGTTGGTAGACACTATGGCTGTGGAGAGAGATAGAGAGAAGTTACTAGTGCTGGAGAGAGAGAGAGGACAGAGAGAAGTGTCACTATGGCTAGAGAAAGAGAGAGAGGGAGATAGAGACTCTTCTGGGAAGGCTGTGGGTGGACTTGCCACCATTCAGCCACAAGAGCATTAGTGAGGTCAGGCACCGATGTTGGGCGATTAGGCCTGGCTCGCAGTCGGCGTTCCAATTCATCCCAAAAGTTTTTCGATGGGGTTGAGGTCAGGTCACCATGTAGGCCAGTCAAGTAATTCCACAACAATCTCGACAAACCATTTATGTGTATACCTCGCTTTGTGCATTGTCATGCTGAAACAGGAAAGGGCCTTCCCCAAACTGTTGCCACAAAGTTTGAAGCACAGAATCGTCTAGAATGTCATTGTATGCTGTAGCATTAAGATTTCACTTCACTGGAACTGAGGGGCTAGGTCCAAACCATGAAAAACAGCCCCAGACCATTATTCCTCCTCCACCAAAACTCAGGTAGCGTTATCCTGGCATCCGCCAAACCCAGATTCGTCCATCAGACTGCTAGATGGTGAAGTGTGATTCATCACTCCAGAGAACGCGTTTCCACTGCTCCAGAGTCCAGTGGCGGTGAGCTTTACACCCTCCAGCCAATGCGTGGCATTGTGCATAGTGATCTTAGGCTTGTGTGCGGCTGCTCGGCCATGGAAACCCATTTCATGAAGCTCCCAACGAACAGTTGTTGTGCTGACGTTGCTTCCAGAAGCTGTTTGGAACTCTGTCGTGAGTGTTGCCAAGGACAGAAGATTTTTCCAGTACTCAACGGTCCCGTTCTGTGATCTTGTGTGGTCTACCACTTCGCGGCTGAGCCGTTGTTGCTCCTAGACGTTTCCACTTCACAATAACAGCACTTACAGTTGACCGGGGATGCTTTAGCAGGGCAGACATTTGACAAACTGACTTGTTGGAAAAGTGGCATTCTATGATGGTGCCAGGTTGAAAGTCACTGAGCTCTTCAGTACGGGCCATTCTACTGCCAATGTTTGTCTATGGAGATTGCATGGCAGTGTGCTCGATTTAATATGCCTTTCAGCAGCAGGTGTGGCCTAAATAGCCGAATCCCCTAATTTGAAAGGGTGTCCGCATACTCTTGGCCATGTAGTGGATAATATTTGTTTCTATAAAACATTCACCTGATGTTACAAGAATGTTTCCAGAACATATTTTGTCTGTGTTGTTTAAAGGTTCCCAGAATGTTTCATTAGGTTGTGGGAACAGTTTGGTGGGAACATTGTTTGGTGGGAACATTGTTTGGTGGGAACATTATTTGGTGGGAACATTGTTTGGTGGGAACATTGTTTGGTGGGAACATTGTTTGGTGGGAACATTATTTGGTGGGAACATTGTTTGGTGAGAACATTGTTTGGTGGGAACATTATTTGGTGGGAACATTGTTTGGTGGGAACATTACTAAAGATATGTTCCCAAAACACACAAAAACACAGTCCAGTTGTGTTAAGGCTAAAAAGGAAGCACATAATTCCTGATTTACCATACTGCCTGCCATGGCTATATACTGAAAAATAAGATATATGAGTGCTTCTCTGCTGTTGTGTTTGTATGATTAAATGTTGTTCAAAATGTCTTATGAATGAAATTTGAAATGGCGTATGTCTCTATATATGAGAATTACCGTTAAAACTGGATAGAAACATCCAATCTGCTTTTAAAGGCTGACAAATTTGCACGCTGAGAATGTTGTGGTAATATTAGGTAAAAACTTAAATATAACATTTTATTAATGTTCTTGAAATGTTCTGAGGACATCCAAGAGAAGGTGAAATGTATATTCCCGGTGAACATCAATGGAATATTATGTTCAACCTAAAACTAAATAGGCTGTGAACGTCATACAAACATACTCATTTGGAAACTGGGGAACATTGTGCAACAATGTAGAAATGTTTGTGTTATGCCTATTGATCAGCCGTTGGCGCTCATGTTAATAATTTGAGCGGGTTGATACCATTTCTGGTTTGTTAAAATAAACTTCTGTATTCACTGTGACTATATTAATAATCAAATGTAAGGGGATTGAAAACGTGCTGTGTGTTGCAGTCGACCTTTTAGAATAATACTAAACAAGGCCTTGACTCCAAGTTGATGAGCGGAAAACAAACGACGCCAGTAACCCTTTACAGTCGGCCCATTCAAACTACATCTAAACTACACCTAAACTCAGTGAACCTGCACAGCCGGTCCATCCAAACTACACCAAAACTCAGTCAACCTGCACAGCCGGCCCATCCAAACTACACCTAAACTCAGTCAACCTGCACAGCCGGCCCATCCAAACTACATCTATACTCAGTCAACCTGCACAGCCGGCCCATCCAAACTACACCTAAACTCAGTCAACCTGCACAGCCGGTCCATCCAAACTACATCTATACTCAGTCAACCTGCACAGCCGGCCCATCCAAACTACACCTAAACTCAGTCAACCTGCACAGCCGGTCCATCCAAACTACATCTATACTCAGTCAACCTGCACAGCCGGCCCATCCAAACTACACCTAAACTCAGTCAACCTGCACAGCCGGCCCATCCAAACTACACCAAAACTCAGTCAACCTGCACAGCCGGCCCATCCAAACTACACCGAAACTCAGTCAACCTGCACAGCCGGTCCATCCAAACTACACCTAAACTCAGTCAACCTGCACAGCCGGCCCATCCAACCTACACCAAAACTCAGTCAACCTGCACAGCCGGCCCATCCAAACTACACCAAAACTCAGTCAACCTGCACAGCCGGCCCATCCAAACTACACCAAAACTCAGTCAACCTGCACAGCCGGCCCATCCAAACTACACCGAAACTCAGTCAACCTGCACAGCCGGCCCATCCAAACTACACCTAAACTCAGTCAACCTGCACAGCCGGCCCATCCAAACTACACCTAAACTCAGTCAACCTGCACAGCCGGCCCATCCAAACTACACCAAAACTCAGTCAACCTGCACAGCCGGCCCATCCAAACTACACCTAAACTCAGTCAACCTGCACAGCCGGTCCATCCAAACTACACCTAAACTCAGTCAACCTGCATAGCCGGCCCATCCAAACTACACCTAAACTCAGTCAACCTGCACAGCCGGTCCATCCAAACTACACCGAAACTCAGTCAACCTGCACAGCCGGCCCATCCAAACTACACCTAAACTCAGTCAACCTGCACAGCCGGCCCATCCAAACTACACCTAAACTCAGTCAACCTGCACAGCCGGCCCATCCAAACTACACCGAAAATCAGTCAACCTGCACAGCCGGTCCATCCAAACTACACCTAAACTCAGTCAACCTGCACAGCCGGCCCATCCAAACTACACCAAAACTCAGTCAACCTGCACAGCCGGCCCATTCAAACTACATCTAAACTACACCGAATCTAATTTCATACATAATAAGAGTTTGTCCATAGACAATATTAAGTTGACAATAATCTGATGAGTGACAATATTAAACTAATCAGTTGTCAAATTTTACATGAAGAGATGGGCGCATCTTGTAATTGACAGATGCTGGGGAAAAGAGCATCACATTATCAAATCTTCCTTCAGAATCACATGCAGGTAAAACATGTAGATTTCTATATAGTATTTCCAAGAATATCCGCGCTGTCCATGAATTCAGCATATGATCACTAGGAGGCAGTATTATTCTGAATTCAGCATATAACCACTCGGAGGCAGTATTACTCTGGATTCAGCACATGACCACTCGGCGGCCATTTTACTCTGGATTCAGCACATGACCACTCAGCGGCCGTGGATGAATGGTGCATGGAAACCAGATAGAAGGTGATAATGGGAGATGGAAACCAGATAGAATGTGATCATGGGAGATGGAAACCAGATAGAAGGTGATCATGGGAGATGGAAACCAGATAGAAGGTGATCATGGGAGATGGAAACCAGATAGAAGGTGATCATGGGAGATGGAAACCAGGTAGAAGGTGATAATGGGAGATGGAAACCAGATAGAAGGTGATCATGGGAGATGGAAACCAGATAGAAGGTGATCATGGGAGATGGAAACCAGATAGAAGGTGATCATGGGAGATGGAAACCAGATAGAAGGCGATAATGGGAGATGGAAACCAGATAGAAGGTGATCATGGGAGATGGAAACCAGATAGAAGGTGATAATGGGAGATGGAAACCAGATAGAAGGTGATCATGGGAGATGGAAACCAGATAGAAGGTGATCATGGGAGATGGAAACCAGATAGAAGGTGATCATGGGAGATGGAAACCAGCTAGAAGGTGATCATGGGAGATGGAAACCCGATAGAAGGTGATAATGGGAGATGGAAACCAGCTAGAAAGTGATCATGGGAGATGGAAACCAGCTAGAAGGTGATCATGGGAGATGGAAACCAGATAGAAGGTGATCATGGGCGATGGAAACCAGATAGAAGGTGATCATGGGAGATGGAAACCAGATAGAAGGTGATCATGGGCGATGGAAACCAGATAGAAGGTGATAATGGGAGATGGAAACCAGATAGAAGGTGAAAATGGTGCATGTGACGTCAATGAACTGAATGATTAATCCATTTTTTTTGTAAAGTATTTAATCAGGCAAGTCAGTTAAGATCAAATTCTTATTTTACAATGGCGGCCTACCCAGGCCAAACCCGGACGACACTAGGCAAAGTGTGCAACGCCCTGTGGGACTCCTGATCATGGCCAGTTGTGAAACAGCCCAGGGTGGAAACAGGGTCTGTAGTGACGCCTGTAGCACTGAGATGCAGAGCCTTAGACCGCTGTGCCACTCGGGAGCCACGATGAGGTTGAAGAGGATGATTGAATTTAAAACAATAGTGTAATGACGATGAAGAATTGTGGCCGTTGTGGGCGGTCTCATTATTTTATTATGAAAGGCTGGAAATGGTACATCATTTCCCCTCAGAGAGTCAAATCAGACGCTGAGTACAACATACACTGTTGTGTAGTTCAATGGCCCGACCAAACGAACGGAAGCACTGACAGCATTGCAAATGCCGCCGAATTTAAATGAGTTGCGGTCGCCGTTACTGATGAAGAGTCTTCATCTGATTCTGATGCTGACTTGGAGCCTCTGATGCCTGAGCCTCGCCTCAGAAAAACCAGAACAGAACCAACTGAGACGATGATCCCAACTACCACCACGAGTTTATGTGACATGCAAATGTTGCAGCACATCAGAGATGGTTCCCGTTTGCTCATTAGCACAGAAAAAGGAAACAGAACGTGAGACTATGTCTATGGATGAAAGCATTGATGTCCGCGGAGGGGGGGTGGGGGGTGGCATCCAGCGGGAAGAGCATGGATGTTGAGTTATTTTGGTCTGATAGTTATGGTATGGACTTCTCCTCCCGTGGACCACGCCACGCACTCGCTTCAACAGAGATTGTGCGACACCATGCAGTAGGTGCACACGAAACAAGGCCCATGGAAACTGTGTGTAGTGCCATCGATGTGTTAGTGGGGCCTGTTCACACAAAGCCCTGAAGCTGTACGCTGACTGGGAACCCAGAGCGTGGAGAGAAGACGACATTAATTCATGACTAAAGGTATATGGGTACAATACAGCGTTGGGTACAATCAAGAAATGACTGTTTGTATATCTTGTCATGAATGTATTTCCACTGATATTTATGCAATTCTTCCTTTATAATTGTTTATTCACTGGTGCTTGTGTTTAGGAACACATCAAATCATTTCACCTGGCTGGTTATATTATTATTTTTAGTTTCTATTTTTTTCAAAAGACGCTGTAACTGAACTTTATGAATTAGCATAATTATATTACTAATCGAATCTATAAATAAAGTGGCTCGAATGGATTGTATAATGCTTTTATTGTAACGGAAAATAAAACAGACTACAGGCCTACTTTGTTTTCTAGGACTTTGTAGAATTATACAAAACTTTATCTAAACAAATAAATTAAAATAATTATTTTTTTGAATTGATATATTTCTGCAAATATTTATTCACGCAATGGATCCTTTACAATAGTGTACATATTATTTATCTAGGGCTGGTGCTCATGTTTGCAGTGCCTCTAGTTTTCAACGTTCTCTAGTGGGTCCTGATAGGCTGAAAGGCAGGGTTCTAGTTTTCAACGTTCTCTAGCGGGTCCTGATAGGCTGAAAGGCAGGGTTCTACTTTTCAACATTCTCTAGCGGGTCCTGATAGGCTGAAAGGCAGGGTTCTAGTTTTCAACGTTCTCTAGTGGGTCCTGATAGGCTGAAAGGCAGGGTTCTAGTTTTCAACGTTCTCTAGCGGGTCCTGATAGGCTGAAAGGCAGGGTTCTACTTTTCAACATTCTCTAGCGGGTCCTGATAGGCTGAAAGGCAGGGTTCTAGTTTTCAACGTTCTCTAGTGGGTCCTGATAGGCTGAAAGGCAGGGTTCTAGTTTTCAACGTTCTCTAGTGGGTCCTGATAGGCTGAAAGGCAGGGTTCTAGTTTTCAACGTTCTCTAGCGGGTTCTGATAGGCTGAGAGGCGGGGTTCTAGTTTTCAACGTTCTCTAGCGGGTCCTGATAGGCTGAGAGGCGGGGTTCTAGTTTTCAACATTCTCTAGCGGGTTCTGATAGGCTGAAAGGCGTTGTTCTAGTTTTCAACGTTCTCTAGGGGGTCCTGATAGGCTGAAAGGCGTTGTTCTAGTTTTCAACGTTCTCTAGCGGGTCCTGATAGGCTGAAAGGCGTTGTTCTAGTTTTCAACGTTCTCTAGCGGGTACTGATAGGCTGAGAGGCAGGGTTCTAGTTTTCAACATTCTCTAGGGGGTCCTGATAGGCTGAAAGGCGTTGTTCTAGTTTTCAACGTTCTCTAGCGGGTCCTGATAGGCTGAAAGGCGTTGTTCTAGTTTTCAACGTTCTCTAGCGGGTACTGATAGGCTGAGAGGCAGGGTTCTAGTTTTCAACGTTCTCTAGTGGGTCCTGATAGGCTGAGAGGCAGGGTTCTAGTTTTCAACGTTCTATAGTGGGTCCTGATAGGCTGAGAGGCGGGGTTCTAGTTTTCAACGTTCTCTAGCGGGTCCTGATAGGCTGAGAGGCGGGGTTCTAGTTTTTAACGTTCTCTAGCGGGTCCTGATAGGCTGAGAGGGGGGTTATAGCTTTCAATGTTCTCTAGCGGGTTCTGATAGGCTGAAAGGCGTTGTTGTAGTTTTCAACGTTCTCTAGTGGGTCCTGATAGGCTGAAAGGCGTTGTTCTAATTTTCAACGTTCTCTAGCGGGTCCTGATAGGCTGAGAGGCGGAGTTCTAGTTTTCAACGTTCTCTACTGGGTCCTGATAGGCTGAAAGGTGGGGTTCTAGTTTTCAACGTTCTCTAGCGGGTCCTGTTAGGCTGAAAGGCGGGGTTCTAGTTTTCAAAGTTCTCTAGCGGGTTCTGATAGGCTGAGAGGCGGGGTTCTAATTTTCAACGTTCTCTAGCGGGTCCTGATAGGCTGAAAGGCAGGGTTCTAGTTTTCAACGTTCTCTAGTGGGTCCTGATAGGCTCAAAGGCAGGGTTCTAGTTTTCAACGTTCTCTAGCGGGTCCTGATAGGCTCAAAGGCAGGGTTCTAGTTTTCAACGTTCTCTAGCGGGTCCTGATAGGCTGAAAGGCAGGGTTCTAGTTTTCAACGTTCTCTAGTGGGTTCTGATAGGCTGAGAGGCGGGATTCTAGTTTTCAACGTTCTCTAGCGGGTCCTGATAGGCTGAGAGGCGGGTTTCTAGTTTTCAACGTTCTCTAGCGGGTTCTGATAGGCTGAAAGGCGTTGTTCTAGTTTTCAACGTTCTCTAGGGGGTCCTGATAGGCTGAAAGGCGTTGTTCTAGTTTTAGACGTTCTCTAGCAGGTCCTGATAGGCTGAAAGGCGTTGTTCTATTTTTCAACGTTCTCTAGCGGGTACTGATAGGCTGAGAGGCAGGGTTCTAGTTTTCAACGTTCTCTAGTGGGTCCTGATAGGCTGAGAGGCGGGGTTCTAGTTTTCAACGTTCTCTAGCGGGTCCTGATAGGCTGAGAGGCGGGGTTCTAGTTTTCACTGTTCTCTAGTGGGTCCTGATAGGCTGAGAGGCGGGGTTCTAGTTTTCAACGTTCTCTAGCGGGTCCTGATAGGCTGAGAGGCGGGGTTCTAGTTTTCAATGTTCTCTAGCGGGTTCTGATAGGCTGAGATGCGAGGTTCTAGTTTTCAACGTTCTCTAGCGGGTCCTGATAGGCTGAGATGCGAGGTTCTAGTTTTCAACGTTCTCTAGCGGGTCCTGATAGGCTGAAAGGCCAGGCCGGTTTCTAGTTTTCAATGTTCTCTAGCGGGTCCTGATAGGCTGAGATGCGAGGTTCTAGTTTTCAACGTTCTCTAGCGGGTCCTGATAGGCTGAAAGGCCAGGCCGGGTTCTAGTTTTCAATGTTCTCTAGCGGGTCCTGATAGGCTGAGATGCGAGGTTCTAGTTTTCAACGTTCTCTAGCGGGTCCTGATAGGCTGAAAGGCCAGGCGGGGTTCTAGTTTTAAAGAACTCAGTAAGGCTGTTCTATCAACACTCTTGTAACATCAAATAAATGTTTTGTTCAGCACAACTGGACAGTTTTTTTGTGTTATGAGAAGAATTTCTGGGGAGACAGAAAACAGAAACAGAGGCGATAATTACATTTGCAGTATTCCTGTGTGCTGGAGGGGTTGTTGGAGGTGGTCCAGGTCTTACAGTGAGAGGAGGGGTGCTGGGGGGGACAGTAGTTCACACAGGGGTCCCACGAGTGAGGGTGGTCACTCTTCTGAACCTTCACTGAAACACAAAACAGAGAGAAGTGTAAACGACTGGATTCGAACACATGGTCACAACACTGTGTGTTAACCTGTTGAGCTAAAACCTAGACACTAGATCAAACAAGGGGTCCCATGAGTAGGACTTTCACTGAAACACAGAATTATAGAGTGACAACTATTTTTCTTCCGTATTGTCACCCGGTTCGATCTAGCACCAACCCGACAGGACAGGACTGGACTGGAGCGGAGTGTTTTCAGCAAAGTGGGTGACATAGTTTACAGCTAATTAAAATATTGTGGGAAGTAGCTCAGATTCTGGCCCTGCAGCCATTGTGTAGCATGGCCCAAGGGGCCAGACATCCCTGCTCTGCTCTACTGAACTCTGCTAGACTCTGCTCTACCGTACTCTACTGTACTCTGCTCTACTCTACTGTACTCTACTCTACTGTACTCTGCTCTACTGTACTCTGCTCTACTGTACTCTGCTCTACTGTACTCTGCTCTACTGTACTCTGCTCTACTGTACTCTGCTCTACTGTACTCTGCTCTACTGTACTCTACTCTACTCTACTGTACTCTGCTCTACTCTGCTCTACTGTACTGTGCTCTACTGTACTCTGCTCTACTGAACTCTGCTAGACTCTGCTCTACTGTACTCTATTGTACTCTGCTCTACTCTACAGTACTGGACTCTGCTCTACTGTACTCTGCTCTACTGTACTGTACTCTGCTCAACTGTACTCTACTGCACTCTGCTCTACTCTACTCTAATCTACTCTACTGTACTCTGCTCTGCTCTACTGTACTCTACTCTACTGCACTCTGCTCTACTGTACTCTACTTTACTGTACTCTGCTCTACTCTACTGTACTCTACTCTACTCTGCTCTGCTGTACTCTGTTCTGCTGCACTCCGCTATGCTCTACTGTGCTCTGCTCTACTTTGCTCTGCTCTAATCTGCTCTACTCAACTGCACTCTACTCTGCTCTGCTGCACTCTGCTATACTGCACTCTGCTCTGTTGTACTCTGCTCTGCTGTATTCTGCTCTACTGCACTCTACTTTGCTCTGCTCTAATCTGCTCTACTCTACTGTACTGAACTCTATTCTGCTCTACTGTATTCTGCTCTACTGTACTCTGCTCTACTGCAGTCTTCTCTGCTCTACTGTACTCTGCTCTACTGCACTCTGCTCTGCTCTACTGTATTCTGCTCTGCTCTACTCTACTGAAATCTATTCTGCTCTACTCTACTGTACTGTGCTGTACTCTACTGTACTCTACTCTATTCTGCTCTGCTGTACTCCGTTCTGCTGCACTCCGCTCTACTCTACTGTACTCTGCTCTACTTTGCTCTGCTCTAATCTGCTCTACTCAACTGCACTCTACTCTGCTCTGCTGCACTCTGCTCTGTTGTACTCTGCTCTACTGTACTTTGCTCTACTGCACTCTGCTCTGCTCTACTGTATTCTGCTCTACTGAACTCTACTCTACTCTGCTGTACTCTGCTCTACTCTACTGAACTCTACTCTACTCTGCTGAACTCTGCTCTACTCTACTGAACTCTGCTCTACTCTACTGAACTCTGCTCTGCTGTACTCTACTCTACTGAACTCTATTCTGCTCTACTGTACTCTGCTCTACTCTACTGAACTCTACTCTACTCTGCTGAACTCTGCTCTACTCTACTGAACTCTGCTCTGCTGTACTCTGCTCTACTGTACTCTGCTCTACTGAACTCTATTCTGCTCTACTCTACTCTGCTCAACTCTACTCTACTCTACTCTACTGAACTCTACTCTACTCTGCTGAACTCTGCTCTACTCTGCTGAACTCTGCTCTACTCTACTGTACTCTGCTCTACTGAACTCTACTCTACTGTACTCTGCTCTACTGTACTCTGCTCTACTGTACTCTGCTCTACTGAACTCTGCTCTACTGAACTCTGCTCTGCTCTACTGAACTCTGCTCTGCTCTACTCTACTGAACTCTATTCTGCTCTACTGTACTCTGCTCTACTCTACTGAACTCTACTCTACTCTGCTGAACTCTGCTCTACTGTACTCTGCTCTGCTCTGCTCTACTCTACTGAACTCTATTCAGCTCTACTGTACTCTGCTCTACTCTACTGAACTCTACTCTACTCTGCTGAACTCTGCTCTACTGTACTCTGCTCTACTCTACTGAACTCTACTCTACTCTGCAAAAAGAAGGAGTAAAGGAGGACAAGTTAAGCCACACATCCTCCTCCCCCTCTCTCCCCTTTCCTTCTCTTTATCTCTCTACCTCCCTTCCCCCCTCTTTCCCCCTCCCTTCTCTTTATCTCTCTCCCTGCTTCTCCCCCTCTCTCTCCCTCCCTTCTCTTTATCTTTCCCCCTCTATCTCCCTCCCTTCTCTTTATCTCTCTCCCTGCTTCTCTCCCTCTCTCTCCCTCCCTTCTCTTTATCTCTCTACCTCCCTTCCCCCCTCTTTCTCCCTCCCTTCTCTTTATCTCTCTCCCTGCTTCTCCCCCTCTTTCTCCCTCCCTTCTCTTTATCTCTCCCTGCTTCTCCCCCTCTCTCTCCCTCCCTTCTCTTTATCTCTCTCCCTGCTTCTCCCCCTCTTTCTCCCTCCCTTCTCTTTATCTCTCCCTGCTTCTCCCCCTCTTTCTCCCTCCCTTCTCTTTATCTCTCCCTGCTTCTCCCCCTCTCTCTCCCTCCCTTCTCTTTATCTCTCTCCCTGCTTCTCTCCCTCTCTCTCCCTCCCTTCTCTTTATCTCTCTCCCTGCTTCTCTCCCTCTCTCTCCCTTCTCTTTATCTCTCTCCCTGCTTCTCCCCCTCCCTTCTCTTTATCTCTCTCCCTGCTTCTCCCCCTCTCTCTCCCTCCCTTCCCTTTATATCTCTCTCCCTCCCTGCTTCTCCCCCTCTCTCTCTCTCCCTTCTCTTTCTCTCTCTCCCTCCCTGTAATTAACCTGCTAGTGTGCCTATGGCAGCAGGCAGGGACTTCATTAGTTCGTCAGCTCAGGCATTGTTTCAGCACCCATCCACCCACACCCACACACACACACACACACACACACACACACACACACACACACACACACACACACACACACACACACACACACACACACACACAGCTCTGGCATTGTTTCACATAACAAATTTTTCAATCACTTGGTATTAAGGCCGGTCCTTATCTCAGTAATAGGACTGGAGAACAGCCCACCCAGGTTTATTAAACAGGGATTTAGCATTGGGATTATTAATAGTTTATTAAACAGGGATTTAGCATTGAGATTATTAATGGTTTATTAAACAGGGATTTAGCATTGAGATTATTAATGATTTATTAAACAGGGATTTAGAATTGGGATTATTAATGGTTTACTAAACATGGATTTAGCATTGGGATTATTAATAGTTTATTAAACAGGGATTTAGCATTGAGATTATTAATGGTTTATTAAACAGGGATTTAGCATTGGGATTATTAATAGTTTATTAAACAGGGATTTAGCATTGAGATTATTAATGGTTTATTAAACAGGGATTTAGCATTGGGATTATTAATGCTTTATTAAACAGGGATTTAGAATTGGGATTATTAATGGTTTACTAAACAGGGATTTAGCATTGGGATTATTAATGATTTATTAAACAGGGATTTAGAATTGGGATTATTAATGGTTTACTAAACAGGGATTTAGCATTGGGATTATTAATGGTTTATTAAACAGGGATTTAGCATTGAGATTATTAATGGTTTATTAAACAGGGATTTAGCATTGAGATTATTAATGCTTTATTAAACAGGGATTTAGAATTGGGATTATTAATGGTTTACTAAACAGGGATTTAGCATTGGGATTATTAATGGTTTATTAAACAGGGATTTAGAATTGGGATTATTAATAGTTTATTAAACAGACATTTAGCATTGGGATTATTAATAGTTTATAAAAATTTTACATTTTAGTCATTTAGCAAACGCTCTAATACAGAGGAACATTGACAACTTTTTCACCTAGTCGGCTCGGGGATTCGAACCAGCAACCTCTCAGTTACTGGCCCCAAAACTCTTACCCACTAGGCTAAAAAGTACAATGCAATACACTTGGCATGTGCTATTGCTTTATTCATTGTCTGCGTGTGTAGACTACAGTACCTGGTGTCAATGTCATGACTGAACTGACAGGAGGCGGGGGTACTAAGAGTTTCAAACAGACCATATGTTCTAAATGCTTTGTGTAGCGTCCCCGTAACCTCTTGATAAATCCTCAACAGTCTTCAAAGCTTAAAGTGGGAATGTTGAAAACAGCCACGTCTGTTTGAAATATTACAACATTTCTCCCCTTGAACAGCACGTTGTGGCAAAACGCTCCGCTCCTCTAACTGTGGTCGAACAAAACAGAAACAACAAACACAAAACAACAATAACAGCGGCCCCGTGGTCGGTGGACAGTGGCGTTGTTTCCCAACCGTGGATTCCATCTTTAAAGGGACTGAGATGAGCTTTTAATTATGTTAAATCAGACCCACACACGACCATTAATCCACGAAGGTGAGGGAACAATCACAAAGTTGGAGCTGTGAAGTCACAGTGCGGGGGGGGGGGGGGGGGGGGGGGGGGGGGAGGAAAAGAGGGAGAAAAGAGGGAGGAAACAAGAGTGAAAACGAGGGAGAAAAGAGGGAGGAAACTCTTTACAAGAGAGGTGTAATGACATGAATGGAATATTTTCTCTCTCTACCCCTGTTTCTCTCTCGCCCTCTCTCTCTCCCCCTTTCTCTCTCTCCCCCTTTTCTCATCTTCCCCCTTTTTCTAATCCAAGCTTTGCGACCTCTCAACTTCACTAAACAGCGTTTAGATCTGGTGACACACACACACGGACACACTACACACACACACAAATACACGCACACACACACACACACAACACACACACGTACACACACAGACTACACACACACACACCCAGTGCATTATCCCCTTCTATAATACAATGACAGCCACCATGACAGGGGCTGCTACAGTATTCCAGATATTCAGCCACAAGGTTTTTAAACCAATGAGAAAACAGAACTCAAACCAGAGAATGCTAATCCTGCTGCTCTGTTCTGTTCTGCAGCTCAGGGTAATTCATCTGGTACTGCACGAGTCTCTTGGAAACACACACACACACACACACACACACACACACACACACACACACACAGTACCTTCAGAAAGTATTCATACCCCCTTGACTTATTCTACATTTTGTTGTGTTACAGCCTGAAATTCAAAATGGACGAAATAATTTTTTTTCTCTCTCTCACACATCTACACAATACCTCATAATGACAAAGTTAGAAATTTTAGCACATTTATAGAAAATTATATACAGAAATATCTAATTTATATAAGTATTCACACCCCCTGAGTCAATATGTAACGATTTTCTTGAGTCGAAGGAGAGGCGGACCAAAACGCAGCGTGGTGATTATTCATGTTTCTTTAATAAAGACTCTATACATGAATAAACTAACAAAACAAGAAATGTGAAAAAAACCAAAACAGCCCTATCTGGTGCAAAACACAGAGACAGGAACAATCACCCACAAAACCCAACACCAAACAGGCTACCTAAATATGGTTCCCAATCAGAGACAATGACTAAAACCTACCTCTGACTGAGAACCATATCAGGCCAAACACAGAAACAGACAAACTAGACACACAACCACACAACATAGAATGCCCACTCAGATCACACCCTGACCAAACAAAACATAGAAACATACAAAGCAAACTATGGTCAGGGTGTGACAGTACACCCCCCCCCCCCCCCCTCCCCCAAGGTGCGGACTCCGGCCGCAAAACCTGAACCTATTGGGGAGGGTCTGGGTGGGCATCTGTCCGCGGTGGTGGCTCTGGTGCTGGAGGTGGCCCCCACTTCACCATAGTCTTAGTCCGCCCCATTGTCCGCTTCCGTGGCCTCCTAACCACGGCGACCCTTCTAAATGACCCCACTGGACTGAGGGGCAGCTCGGGATAGAGGGGCGGCGGCTCGGGACAGAGGGGCGGTGGCTCGGGACAGAGGGGCGGCGGCTCTGGACAGAGGGGCAGGGGCTCTGGACAGAGGGGCAGGGGCTCTGGACAGAGGGGCAGGGGCTCTGGACAGAGGGGCTCTGGGCAGAGGGGCACTGGCGCCTCTGTGCTGAGGGGCTCTGGCGCCTCTGGGCTGAGGGGCTCTGGCGCCTCTGGGCTGAGGGGCTCTGGCGCCTCTGGGCTGAGGGGCTCTGGCGCCTCTGGGCTGAGGGGCTCTGGCGCCTCTGGCAGATCCTGGCTGAGTGGCGGCACTGGCGGCTCCTGGCTGACTGGCGGCACTGGCGGCTCCTGGTTGACTGGCGGCACTGGCGGCTCCTGGCTGACTGGCGGCTCCTGGCTGACAGGCGGCACTGGCGGCTCCTGGCTGACTGGCGGCACTGGCAGCTCCTGGCTGACTGGTGGCTCAGGTGGCGCTGGGCAGACGGGTAGATCAGATGGCGCTGGGCAGACGGGAAGCTCCGGCAACGCTGGAGAGGAAGGCTCTGGCAGCACTGGACTGAGGAGCTCTGGCGCCTCTGGAATGAGGGGCTCTGGCAGCGCCGAACAGGCGGGAGACTCCGGCTGCGCTGGAGAGGAGGAAGGCTCTAGCAGCGCCGGAGAGGCGGGAGACTCCGGCAGCGCTGGAGAGGAGGAAGGCTCCCGCAGCGCTGGACAGGCGGGAGCACCTGTAAGGATGAGACGGAGAGACAGCCTGGTGCGGGGGGCTGCCACCGGAGGGCTGGTGCGTGGAGGTGGTACCGGATAGACCGGACCGTGCAGGCGCACTGGAGCTCTTGAGCACCGAGCCTGCCCAAACTTACCCGGTTGAATGCTCCCGGTCGCCCTGCCAGTGTGGCGAGGTGGAATAGCCCGCACTGGGCTATGCAGGCGAACCGGGGACACCGTGCGCAAGGCTGGTGCCATGTAAGGCGGCCCAAGGAGACGCAATGGAGACCAGATGCGTAGAGCCGGCTTCATGGCACTTGGCTCGATGCTCACTCTAGCCCGGGCGATACGCAGAGCTGGTATGTACCGCACCGGGCTATGCACCCGCACTGGGGACACTGTGCGCTCCACCGCATAACACGGTGCCTGCCCGGTCTCTCTCGCCCCCCGGTAAGCACAGGAAGTTGGCGCAGGTCTCCTACCTGGCTTCGCCACACTTCCTGTGTGCCACCCCCCAAGAAATGTTTGGGGCTGACTCTCGGCCTTCCATCCTCGCTGCTGTGCTGCCTTCTCATACCAGCGCCTCTCCGCCTTCGCCGCCTCCAGCTCTTCTTTGGGGCGGCGATATTCTCCTGGCTGTGCCCAGGGTCCTTCTCCATCCAATTCGTCCTCCCATGTCCATTCCTCCTTGCGCTGCTCCTGCTGCCGCTTCTCCTGCTGCACCTTGGGGCGGCGACACTCCCCTGGCTTTGCCCAGGGTACTCTCCCGTCGAGGATTTCCTCCCAAGTCCAGAAGTCTTTATTTCGCTACTCCTGCTGCCGCTGCCTGTCACCACGCCGCTTGGTCCTGTTATGGTGGGTGATTCTGTAACGGTTTTCTTGAGTCGAAGGAGAGGCGGACCAAAACGCAGCGTGGTGATTATTCATGGTTCTTTAATAAAGAAACTATACATTAATAACAAAACAAGAAATGTGAAAAAACCAAAACAGCCCTATCTGGTGCAAACACAGATACAGGAACAATCACCCACAAAACCCAACACCAAACAGGCTACCTAAATATGGTTCCCAATCAGAGACAATGACTAACACCTGCCTCTGATTGTGAACCATATCAGGCCAAACACAGCAACAGACAAACAAGACACACAACATAGAATGCCCACTCAGATCACACCCTGACCAAACAAAACATAGAAACATACAAAGCAAACTATGGTCAGGGTGTGACACAATACATGTTAGAATCACCTTTGGCAGTGATTACAGCTGTGAGTCTTTCTGGGTAAATACTATATTTGCACATCAATATTTAAAAAATTCTTCAAGCTCTGTCAAGTTGGCTGTTAATTATTGTTAGATAGCCATTTTCAGGTCTTGCCATAGATTTTCAAGACAATTTAAGTCAAAACTGTAACTACGTCACTTAGGAACATTCAATGTCATCTTGGTAACCAACTCCAGTGTATATTTGGCCTTGTGTTTTAGGTTATTGTCCTGCTGAAAGGTGAATTTGTCTCCCAGTGTCCGTTGGAAAGCAGACTGAACCAGGTTTTCCTCTGGGACTTTGCTTGAGCTTAGCTCTATTCCGTTTATCTTTAATCCCCCCAAAAAACACCATAGTCTGTGCCGATGACAAGCATTCCATAACAGCCACCACCATGCTTGAAAATATGAAGAGTGGTACTCAGTGATGTGTTGGATTTGGCCCAACATAACGCATATTCAGAACATGAAGTTGATTTATATTTGCAGTTTTACTATAGTGCCTTGTTGCAAACAGAATATATGTTTTTGGAATATTTTTATTCTGTACAGGCTTCCATCTTTTCACTCTTTCCTTTAGGTTAGTATTGTGGAGTAACTACAATGTTGTTGATCCATCCTCAGTTTTTTCCTATCACAGCCATTAACCCTTGTGGGTTCTTAAGAGTCAAAAAAATGACTCACCACTATGTTTAACAGCAGAGAAAACCCCCCTAAATGATATTATTTTAACTTGAAATTGGATTACTTTTCCTAGAGTGACCCCCAACATCAGACAAAGTGAAACATCTCCTTTGTTAATATTTCCATTGAAGCTGTACACCACCAGGGTACAAAGATTGTCTTAGAGTCATTTTTGACCCAGCAGTTATAAAATCATTTACACACCACAAAAACAGCAGCACGTGCTACTGATTGAACTCAGCCAGCAGCTCCTGAAGAAAAAGATCACTATGGTTGGCACAGTCAGAAAGAACAAGCCTGAGCTCCCCCCCGCACTCTTCGCAAACAAGGGGCCTTCTCATCAAAGTTTGCCTTCACCCCCACCACCACCACCACCAGTCTAGTTTCTTACCTCCCAAAGAGGAACAAAGAGGAACAAGAATGTGGTCGTCCTGAGCACACTGGACAAAATGGCTGAGATCCGTGATCGTGAGGATAGGAAGCCAGCCATCATCATGGACTACAACCACAACAAAGTAGGTGTGGACAACCTGGACAAGGTGATTGGAACTAACAGTTGCAGGAGGATGACTGCCCGCTGGCCCCTGGTCATCTTCCATAACATCATCGATGTTACAATGCCTTTGTGATATGGAACAAGATCAACCCTACTTGGATGCCTGATAAGCGGAACAAGAGCAGGGTGTTCCTGGAGCAGCTGGGAAAGGAACTTGTAACCCCACACATTCAAAGAAGGGAACGCCTCCCCCGCACAGCAGCCTCTGCAGCGCTTGTGAAAGCTGTTCATGGGGCTAAATCTGATGCAGCTGCAAAGTCCATTCACACACACTTGCATATTGTCCGACGTGCTAATTAGAGTTGATTGATTTATGTTCTTCACATTTTTGTTTTGTATCTATTATCTTGTTTTATTCTTATTTATTGTTGTTGTTTATACACGTTGTGGTTGGGGGCAATGGTTAAACAAATGGGAGAAGACTAGTATTTTGTAGTTGAATTCCTCATTGTACAGTAATAAGAATATATCATGTTGCCAAAAAAAGTTCAAGAACGTTATTGTTTCCATTAAATAAATGGTTTCCAAAACGACTTTCTGCAAATTTCTGCTACTTTCTTAGATTATACAAGTGCTATCTCTTGCTAAAAAAAATGGGTTTACACCTTCAGCAATAATAATGATAATAATAATAATAAATCACTACCCGCCACCAAGTTTCTCCCTCTGGCACTGAGTCTGAGGTCCTTAAACTTGACCCCCAAAAAAACATCTGGGTCAGATGGATCCATTCTTCTTTAAGGTTGAAGCTCCTATCATCGCCAAGCCAATCTCTGACCTTTTTAACCTGTCTCTCCTCTCTGGCAAGGTTCCCATTGCTTGGAATGCAGCCACGGTGCGTCCTTTATTTAAAGGAGGTCAAGCTGATCCTAACTGTTATAGGTCAATTTCTATTTTGCCCTGTTAATCAAAAGTGTTGGAAAAACTTGTCAATAATCAACTGACTGGCTTTCTTGATGTCAGTAGTACTCTCTCTGCTATGCAAACTTTTGATACGGTAGACCATTCCATTCTTTTGGGCCGGCGTATTGGTTTCTCTGAGGGGTCTTTGGGCTGGTTTGCTAACTACCTCTCTCAGAGAGTGCAGTGTATAAAATCAGTCTGTCTGTCTCAGCCACTGCCTGTCACCAAGGGAGTACCCCAAGGCTCGATTCTAGGCTCCACACTCTCAGCCGCTGCCTGTCACCAAGGGAGTACCCCAAGGCTCGATTCTAGGCCCCACACTCTCAGCCGCTGCCTGTCACCAAGGGAGTACCCCAAGGCTCGATTCTAGGCCCCACACTCTCAGCCGCTGCCTGTCACCAAGGGAGTACCCCAAGGCTCGATTCTAGGCCCCACACTCTCAGCCGCTGCCTGTCACCAAGGGAGTACCCCAAGGCTCGATTCTAGGCCCCACACTCTCAGCCGCTGCCTGTCACCAAGGGAGTACCCCAAGGCTCGATTCTAGGCCCCACACTCTCAGCCGCTGCCTGTCACCAAGGGAGTACCCCAAGGCTCGATTCTAGGCCCCACACTCTCAGCCGCTGCCTGTCACCAAGGGAGTACCCCAAGGCTCGATTCTAGGCCCCACACTCTCAGCCGCTGCCTGTCACCAAGGGAGTACCCCAATGCTCGATTCTAGGCCCCACACTCTCAGCCGCTGCCTGTCACCAAGGGAGTACCCCAAGGCTCGTGCGGGGGCACCGATTAGTTAAGGTAATTGAGGTAACCTGTACAGTACCATTCAAAGTTAGGGGTCACTTAGAAATGTCCTTGTTTTTGAAAGAAAAGCAAATGTTTTGTCCATTAAAATTACATCAAATTGATCAGAAATATAGTGTAGACATTGCTAATGTTGTAAATGACTATTGTAGCTAGAAACGGCTTATTTTTTGTGGAATATCTACATAGGCGAACAGAGGCACATTATCAGCAACCATCACTCCTGTGTTCCAATGGCACGTTGTTAGCCACTCCAAGTTTATCATTTTAAAAGGCTAATTAGAAAACCCTTTTGCAATTATGTTAGCACAGCTGAAAACTGCTGTTCTGATTAAAGAAGCAATAAAACTAGCCTTCTTAAACTAGTTGAGTATCTGGAGCATCAGCATTTGTGGGTTCGATAGTAGGTTCAAAATGGCCAGAAACAAAGAACTTTCTTCTTGTTCTGAGAAATGAAGGCTAGTCCATGCGAGAAATTGCCAATGAACTTATGATCTCGTACAACGCTGTGTATTACTCCCTTCACAGAACAGCGCAAACTGGCTTTAACCAGAATAGAAAGAGGAGTGGCAGGCCCCGGTGCTCAACTGAGCAAGAGGACAAGTACATTAGAGTGTCTAGTATGAGTAACAGACAATTCACAAGTCCTCAACTGGCCAATTCATTAAATAGTACACGCAAAACACCAGCCACAACGTCAACAGTGAAGAGGCGACTCCGGGATGCTGGCCTTCTAGGCAGAGTTGCAAAGAAAAAGCCATGTCTCAGACTGTCCAATAAAAATAAAAGATTAAGATTGGCAAAAGAACACAGCCACTGGACAGAGGAAGATTGGAAAAAAGTGTTATAGACAGAGAAATCTAAGTTTGAGGTGTTCGGATCACAAAGAAGAACATTTGTGAGACACATAAAAAATGAAAAGATGCTGGAGGAGTGCTTGACGCCATCTATCAAGCATGATGGAGGCAATATGATGGTCAGGGGTGGGAGATTTGTACAGGGTAAAAGGGATCATGAAGAAGGAAGGCTATCACTCCATTTTGCAACGGCTTGCCATACCCTGTGGACGGCGCTTAATTGGAGCCGATTTCTTCATTCAACAGGACAATAACCCAAACCAGAGCTCCAAACTATGCAATAACTATTTTGCAAGGAAGCAGTCAGCTGGTGTTCTGTCTATAACGGAGTGGCCAGCACAGTCACTGGATCTCAACCCTATTGAGCTGTTGTGGGAGCAGCTACTGTATGGTAGGTAAGAAGTGCTCACAAAGCCAATCCAACTTGTGGGAGGTGCTTCAGGAAGCATGGGGTGAAATCTCTTCAGATTACCTCAACAAATTGACAACTAGAATGCCAAAGGTCTGCAAGGCTGTAATTGCTGCAAATGGAGGAAACTTTGACGAAACCAAAGTTTGAGGAACAAATTATTATTTCAATTAAAACTATTTACATCCTTGTCATCATCTTTACTATATTTCCTATTCATTTTGCAACTAATTTCATGTATGTATGTTTTCATGGAAAACAAGGACATTTCTAAGTGGCCCCAAATTTTTGAACAGTAGTGTACATGTAGGTAGAGTTAAAGGGACAAGAAAAGGGCATAGATAATACACAGACAGTAGCAGCAGCAGCGTAAAAGAGGGGATGGCCCTTTGATTAGCTGTTCAGGAGGCAGTACCCCAAGGCTCGAACATCTGCTGTCTCAGCCACTGCCTGTCACCAAGGGAGTACCCCAAGGCTCGATTCTAGGTCCCACGCTCTTCTCAATTTACATCAACAACATAGCTCAGGCAGTAGGAAGCTCTCTCCATCCATTTATATGCAGATGATACAGTCTTTTATACTCAGCTGGCTCCTCCCCGGAGTTTGTGTTAATCGCTCTACAACAAAGCTTTCTTAGTGTCCAACAAGCTTTCTCTGCCCTTAATCTTGTTCTAAACACCTCCAAAACAACGTTCACGTGGTTTGGTAAGAAGAATGGCCCTCTTCCCACAGGTGTGATTACTAGCTCTGAGGGTTTAGAGCTTGAGGTAGTCACTTCATTCAAGTTCTTTGGAGTATGGCTAAATGGTGCACTGTCCTTCTCTCCGCACATATCAAAGCTGTAGGCTAAAGTTAAATCTAGACTTGGTTTCCTCTATCATAATCGCTACTCTTTCACCCCAGCTGCCAAACTAACCCTGATTCAGATGACCATCCTACCCATGCTAGATTACGGAGACATAATTTATAGATAGGCAGGTAAAGCTGCTCTCGAGCGGCTAGATCTTCTTTACCATTCGGCCATCAGATTTGCCACCAATGCTCCTTATAGGACACATCACTGCACTCTATACTCCTCTGTAAACTGGTCATCTCTGTGTACCTGTCGCAAGACCCACTGGTTAATGTTTATTTATAAAACCCTCTTAGGCCTCACTCCCCCATGTCTGAGATATCTACCGCAGCCCTCATCCTTCACATACAACACCCGTTCTGCCAGGCACATTCTGTTAAAGGTCCCCAAAGCACACACATCCCTGGGTCGCTCCTCTTTTCAGTTCACTGCAGCTAGCGACTGGAACGAGCTGCAACAAACACTCAAACTGGACAGTTTTATCTCCATCTCTTCATTCAAAGACTCAATCATGGACACTCTTACTGACAGTTGTGGCTGCTTTGTGTGATGTATTGTTGTTTCTACCTTCTTGACCTTTGTGCTGTTGTCTGTTTCCAATAATGTTTGTACCATGTTTTGTGGTGCTACCATGTTGTGCTGCTGCCATGTTGTGTTGCTACCATGCTGTGTTGTCATGTTGTGTTGCTGCCATGCTATGTTGTTGTTTTAGGTCTCGCTTTATGTATTGTTGTGATGTCTCTCTTGTCGTGATGTGTGTTTTGTCCTATATTTATATTGTATTTATTTTATTTTTTTAATCCCATCTCCCATCTCCTTTTGGTAGGCCGTCATTGTAAATAAAAATGTGTTCTTAACTGACCATTTAAAAGGGTATTGGGTGTAGTCCAGTGAGGCAAAATGTTAATTTAATCAAATTGAAATTCCGTCAGGAAATGTAAATGTGTGAATACGTTCTGAAAGCACTGTACATATACAGATATACACTAAGTTGACTGTGCCTTTAAACAGCTTGGAGAATTTCAGAAAATGATGTCATGGCTTTAGAAGCTTCTGATAGGCTAATGTACATAACTTGAGTCAATTGGAGGTGTACCTGAGGGTGTATTTCAAGGCCTACCTTCAAACTCAGTGCCTCTTTGTTTGACATCATGGGAAAATCAAAAGAAATCAGCCAAGACGTCAGAAAAACAATTGTAGACCTCCACAAGTCTGGATCATCCTTGGGTGTAATTTCCAAACGCCTGAAGGTACCATGTTCATCTGTACAAACAATAGTACGCAAGTATAAACACCATGGGACCACGCAGCCGCCATACCGCTCAGGAAGGAGACACGTTCTGTCTCCTAGAGATGAACGTACTTTGGTGTGAAAAGTGCAAATCAATCCCAGAACAACAGCAAAGGACCTTCTTGAAGATGCTGGAGGAAACAGGTACAAAAGTATCTATATCCACAGTAAAAGTCCTATATCGACATAACCTGAAAGACCGCTCAGCAAGGAGAAGCCACTGCTCCAAAACCGCCATAAAAAAGCCAGACTACAGTTTACAACTGCACATGGGGACAAAGATCGGACTTTTTGGAGAAATGTCCTCTGGTCTGATGAAACAAACATAGAACTGTTTGGCCATAATGACCATTGTTATGTTAGGAGGAAAAAGGGGTAGGCTTGCAAGCCAAAGAACACCATCCCAACCGTGAAGCACTGGGGTGGCAGCATCATGTTGTGGGGGTGCTTTGCTGCAGGAGGGACTGGTGCACTATCCAACATAGATGGCATCATGTGGAAGGGAAATTATGTGGATATATTTCAGTCAGGAAGTTAAAGCTTAGTCGCAAATGGGTCTTCCAAATGGACAATGACCCCAAGCATAATTCCAAAGTTGGCTTAAGGACAACAAAGTCAAGGTATTGGAGGGGCCATCACAAAGCCCTGACCTCAATCCCTTAGAAAATGTGTGGACAGAACTGAAAAAGTGTGTGCGTACAAGGAGGCCTACAAACCTGACTCAGTTACACCAGCTTTGTCAGGAGGAATGGGCCAAAATTCACCCAACTTATTGTGGGAAGCTTGTGGAAGGCTACCCGAAACGTTTCACCCAAGTTAAACAATTTAAAGGCAATGCTACCAAATACTAATTGAGTGTATGTAAACTTTGACCCATTGGGAATGTGATGAAAGAAATAAAAGCTGAAATGAATGATTCTCTCTACTATCATTCTGACATTTCACGTTCTTAAAATATAGTGGTGATCCTAACTGACCTAAGACAGGGAATTTTTACTAGGATTACATGTCAGGAATTGTGAAAAACTGAGTTTAAATGTATTTGGCTAAGGTGTATGTAAACTTCCAACTTCAACTGTTTGCAACTGTTGTCTTGTGTCTGACGTTTAGCTTGTTTGATTGCTTTGGGGAGTGAAAAACTACACTGTCTATATTCTGCCATATTACCAGTCGCTTTGCCATTGTTAAATGCGATGGTTTGCACTTTCAGTTGCGCACGAATGCTACCATCTATCCACGGTTTCTGGTTAGGGTAGGTTTTAATAGTCACAGTGGGTACTACATCTCCTAAACACTTCCCTATGAACTCAGTCACCGTATCTGTGTTTGTGTCTAGATTATTTTCGCACGCTACCCGGAACATATCTCAGTCCACGTGATCAACAATCCTGAAGCATGGATTCCAATTGGTCAGACCAGCATTGAATAGTATGAAGCACGGGCACTTCCTGTTTGAGTTTCTGCCAATAGGACGGGAGGAGTAAGATGGAGTCGTGGTCAGATTTGCCGAAAGGAGGGCAGGGGGAGGGCCTTGTAAGTATCCCATTTGAATAGCAATGGTTGAGAGTCTTAGTAGGGCGAGTAGGACAGTCAACATGTTGATAGAATTTCGGCAGCCTAGTCCTCAGATTTGCTTTGTGAAAATCCCCAGCTACTATAAATGCAGCCTCAGGATATGTGGTTTCCAGTTTGCATAAAGTCCAGTGAAGTTCTTTGAGGGCCGTGGCTGTGGCGATGACAGAGGAGAATTCTCTTGGGAGATAATACGGTCTGCATTTAATTGTGAGGTACTCTAGGTCGGGTGAACAAAATTACTTGAGTTCCTGTATGTTCCTATGTTCCTAGAGTTACACCATGAGTCGTTAATCATTAAAACACACCCCTCCCGCCCTTGTGCTTCCCGGAGAGACAATTATTCCGATGGCTCTCCGGAAAAGAATCCTTGCTCTAAGCTCATCAACTTTGTTATCCAAAGACTGAACATTAGCAAGTAATATATTCAGAAGCGGTGGGTGGTGTGCGTGCCTCCTAAGTCGAACCAGCCGGCCGCCTCGAGTGCCTCTCCTCTGCCGGCGATGTTTTGTGTCAGGCTCTGGAATAATTGAAATTGTTTTGGAGAGACTGAACAAATGATCTGCTCCATAAAGTCATATTTCTGGTCGTAATGCTGGTAGTTCTGGTGAGTTTACCGCCGCTCTAATATCCAATAGTTCTTCCCGGCTGTATGTAATGACACAAAACAATTCCTGAGCCAATAACGTAAAAAATAGTACATAAACAAACAAAGTACTGCAGAGTTTCTGAAGAGCTAGTCGCGATGCTGCCATCTCCTTCGTTGCCATCTTCACAAGGGGAGGGTTTGGCAAAAGGAGGGATTTCCTTGTCCCATCGCTCTCTAGCGACTCCTGTGGCAGGCCGGGCGCAATGCACGCTGACACGGTCGCCAGGTGCACGGTGATCCTCCGACACATTGGTGTGGCTGGCTTCCGGTTTAAGTGGCATTGTGTGAAGAAGCTTTGTTGGGTCATATTTCGGAAGTATTTCGGAGGACACATGGCTCTCGACCTTTGCCTCTCCCGAGTCCGTATGGGAGTAGCAGCGATGAGACAAGACTGTAACTACCAATTGGATACCAAGAAATTGGGGAGAAAAAGTGGTAAAAGTATATATATATTTTTAATTAGTAATAAAATAAGATAAATACAAAGGATTCAAGGGAAACAAAAAGCTGTAGTACAGGCCTTGTGTTCTCCCTGGAACATGTAGCATTTAGCATGTAGCGTGTACCAACCCATGCAAAGATTTGATATAATCCTCACAGTAACATAACATAGTGTACATGATACAGTAGGAAAACATTTTTGAAGCTGTTTAATTCTGGGAGAACTGCTACAGTATGTACAGTGTATAGTAAAGGATACCAACGGGACCTGGCATGTTCTTACTTAATCCTTAAATCATGTTGAAGATGGAACTGAATAGAAGGGAACTGAATAGAAGGGAACTGAATAGAAGGGAACTGAATAGAATGGAACTGAATAGAAGCGAACTGAATAGAAGGGAACTGAATAGAAGCGAACTGAATAGAAGGGAACTGAATAGAATGGAAATGAATAGAAGCGAACTGAATAGAATGGAACTGAATAGAAGCGAACTGAATAGAAGGGAACTGAATAGAAGGGAACTGAATAGAAGGGAACTGAATAGAAGGGAACTGAATAGAAGCGAACTGAATAGAAGGTAACTGAATAGAAGGTAACTGAATAGAATGGAACTGAATCGAAGGGAACTGAATAGAAGGGAACTGAATAGAAGGGAACTGAATAGAAGGGAACTGAATAGAAGCGAACTGAATAGAAGGGAACGGAATAGAAGGGAACTGAATAGAAGGGAACTGAATAGAATGGAACTGAATAGAAGGGAACTGAATAGAATGGAACTGAATAGAATGGAACTGAATAGAATGGAACTGAATAGAATGGAACTGAATAGAAGGGAACTGAATAGAATGGAACTGAATAGAAGGGGACTGAATAGAATGGAACTGAATAGAAGGGAACTGAATAGAATGGAACTGAATAGAAGCGAACTGAATAGAAGGGAACTGAATAGAAGCGAACTGAATAGAAGGGAACTGAATAGAATGGAACTGAATAGAAGCGAACTGAATAGAATGGAACTGAATAGAAGCGAACTGAATAGAATGGAACTGAATAGAATGGAACTGAATAGAATGGAACTGAATAGAATGGAACTGAATAGAAGGGAACTGAATAGAATGGAACTGAATAGAAGCGAACTGAATAGAAGGGAACTGAATAGAAGCGAACTGAATAGAAGGGAACTGAATAGAATGGAACTGAATAGAAGCGAACTGAATAGAATGGAACTGAATAGAAGCGAACTGAATAGAAGGGAACTGAATAGAAGGGAACTGAATAGAAGGGAACTGAATAGAAGGGAACTGAATAGAAGGGAACTGAATAGAAGCGAACTGAATAGAAGGTAACTGAATAGAATGGAACTGAATCGAAGGGAACTGAATAGAAGGGAACTGAATAGAAGGGAACTGAATAGAAGGGAACTGAATAGAAGGGAACTGAATAGAATGGAACTGAATAGAAGGGAACTGAATAGAAGGGAACTGAATCGAAGGGAACTGAATAGAAGGGAACTGAATAGAAGGCAACTTAATAGAATGGAACTGAATAGAAGGGAACTGAATAGAAGGGAACTGAATAGAAGGGAACTGAATAGAATGGAACTGAATAGAAGGGAACTGAATAGAATGGAACTGAATAGAAGGGAACTGAATAGAATGGAACTGAATAGAAGGGAACTGAATAGAAGGGAACTGAATCGAAGGGAACTGAATAGAAGGGAACTGAATAGAAGGCAACTTAATAGAATGGAACTGAATAGAATGGAACTGAATAGAAGGGAACTGAATAGAAGGCAACTTAATAGAATGGAACTTAATAGAATGGAACTGAATAGAAGGGAACTGAATAGAAGGCAACTTAATAGAATGGAACTTAATAGAAGGGAACTGAATAGAAGGCAACTTAATAGAATGGAACTTAATAGAATGGAACTGAATAGAAGGGAACTGAATAGAAGGCAACTTAATAGAATGGAACTTAATAGAATGGAACTGAATAGAAGGGAACTGAATAGAAGGGAACTGAATAGAAGGGAACTGAATAGAAGGGAACTGAATAGAAGGGAACTGAATAGAAGGGAACTGAATCGAAGGGAACTGAATCGAAGGTAACTGAATAGAAGGGAACTGAATAGAAGGGAACTGAATAGAAGGCAACTTAATAGAATGGAACTGAATAGAAGGGAACTGAATAGAAGGGAACTGAATAGAAGGGAACTGAATAGAAGGGAACTGAATAGAAGGCAACTTAATAGAATGGAACTGAATAGAAGGGAACTGAATAGAAGGTAACTGAATAGAAGGGAACTGAATAGAAGGGAACTGAATAGAAGGGAACTGAATAGAAGGGAACTGAATAGAAGGGAACTGAATAGAAGGGAAATGAAAATAAAGGAATTAAATAGAAGGGGACTGAAATAACATGTAACAGTTGAAGTACAGTGTCTAGAGTTTACTATATACTGTATCTCTATGGTTTAACCACACTACTGAATTGAGCCAGTCATAAACTCGCGGGTCCATAGCCAGTGACAATAAATAAAATCTGCAGCTTTCACTGCCCTAACATCAGATGATTGTGCATGTCTAGTGCAGGCTTTTGCATAAGCTGACCCACATAGCAGGCATGAATCAGATCCTGTAAGATACCGCCTGTCTGGGTGTATCAGAGACCTCTTATTCTTCCACACATTGAGGGCTGGGAGCGTTGTTCTGTTCTACTCTGCCCTGCTCTAGTTTGCTGTGTTCTGCTCTGCTCTGCCCTGCTCTACTGTGCCCTAATCTAGTCTGCCTTGCTCTAGTCTGTTGTGTTCTGTACTGCTCTACTCTGATCCGCCTTGATCTGCTCTGCTCTGCTCTAGTCTGCCCTGCTCTAGTCTGCTCTAGCCTGCTCTAGTCTGCTCTAGTCTGCCCTGTACTAGTCTGCTCTGACCTGCCCTAGTCTGCTCTAGTCTGCCCTGCACTAGTCTGCTCTAGCCTGCCCTAGTCTGCTCTAGTCTGCTCTAGCCTGCCCTAGTCTGCTCTAGTCTGCCCTAGTCTGCCCTGCACTAGTCTGCTCTAGCCTTCCCTAGTCTGCTCTAGTCTGCCCTGCTCTAGTCTGCTCTAGCCTGCCCTAGTCTGCTCTAGTCTGCCCTGCACTAGTCTGCTCTAGTCTGCCCTGCACTAGTCTGCTCTAGCCTGCCCTAGTCTGCTCTAGTCTGCCCTGCACTAGTCTGCTCTAGTCTGCCCTGCACTAGTCTGCTCTGACCTGCCCTAGTCTGCTCTAGTCTGCCCTGCACTAGTCTGCTCTAGCCTGCCCTAGTCTGCTCTAGTCTGCTCTAGCCTGCTCTAGTCTGCTCTAGTCTGCCCTGTACTAGTCTGCACTGACCTGCCCTAGTCTGCTCTAGTCTGCCCTGCACTAGTCTGCTCTAGCCTGCCCTAGTCTGCTCTAGTCTGCTCTAGCCTGCCCTAGTCTGCTCTAGTCTGCCCTGCACTAGTCTGCTCTAGCCTTCCCTAGTCTGCTCTAGTCTGCCCTGCTCTAGTCTGCTCTAGCCTGCCCTAGTCTGCTCTAGTCTGCCCTGCACTAGTCTGCTCTAGTCTGCCCTGCACTAGTCTGCTCTAGCCTGCCCTAGTCTGCTCTAGTCTGCCCTGCTCTAGCCTGCCCTAGTCTGCCCTGCACTAGTC
>NC_143038.1:72327500-72340000 GCF_057628025.1 Oncorhynchus mykiss
GGTTCAATAAACAAGGATAGATGAACTAGTAAATCCAGATTTTGTTCCTGACCATGTGACCTGACCAGAGATGTTATACAAGACATATGGTGGCAGATGCACAGGGTAGATCCTTTTCAGAGTTCATAACAACTTCCTTGTTGTAAAAGGAAAAAGGAGGAAATGAAGATGGCTTCTATCCAACCCAAACTCAGTCTCTCTATTTCTCGCCCTCCTGGTTTTTGACCCTTGCCTGTCCTGACTCCGAGCCCGCCAGCCTAACCACTCTGCCTTACCCTGACCTTGAACCCGCCTGCCGTCCGGTACCGTTGCCCCACCTCTGGTTTACTGACCCCTTGACCTGTGTAATGCCTGCCCCTTGACCTGTGTAATGCCTGCCCCTTGACCTGTGTAATGCCTGCCCCTTGACCTGTGTAATGCCTGCCCCTGTTGGATTATTAAACCATTGTTAATTCGACGTTGTCTGCATCTGGGTCTTACCTTCATACCTGATAGACTGAACCAAAGACAGAGATGGAAGATGTCTCAGCCTACATAACAGCCTCGTAGTTGAGCGAGAGAGAGAGAGAGAGAGAGAGAGAGAGAGAGAGAGAGAGAGAGAGAGAGAGAGAGAGAGAGAGACCATAGAGTCGACACCACAGCAGAACAGTCCACACCAGACCCTGACCATAGAGTCGACATCACAGCAGAACAGACAAATGAAGAACCCCAAGCCCAGAGGCTCTCACCCCCTCTGAGCACCCCCCCTGTCAGCCACCCTGATAGCCCTTTTGACAACCCCCCCACACCCACTGAGGACAAACACAAGACACAGATTGTACTACTTATGGACTCAAATGGGAAATATATAGAAGAAAAAAAACTTTTTCCCAAACACAGTGTGTCTAAACTCTGGTGTCCAAACACCCAACGCGCCCTAGACCTTCTGTCTGAGGCCAAACTAGGCTCACCCAGCCACATAATAATACACACAGGCACAAACGACCTGAGAGCACAGCAGGAAAGAGTGGCCACAGCACTGAAGGGAGTGATTGAAAAGGCTTCTTCTACTTTCCCCAACGCACAAGTGGTTATCTCCACCCTGCTACCACGAAAAGACTTCCACCCTGCCACAATACAGCGGGTAAACGCAAGTATTTCCCATGACTGTGCCTCAAAACCAAACGTTTTCCTGGCCCACCACTCCACCCTGGACTTGAACAGCCTCTATGACCAGGTCCACCTCTACAAGGCAGCAGTGCCCACCTTTGCCCGAACTCTAAAGGACATCGCTCTCAAACGTATCCCCAACACTTCACACAGGAGCAACAGATCAATAGACACCCCATCCAGACCAGCGAGACACCCTCCCAGATCTGCAGGACCCCCCCCTGGACCTACACATAGAGGACCCACGCCAAGAGGAATTACATCCAGACCACAGTACACCCTGACACATCCACACCCCCACCCCAACCAATCAACACCCCCCCACGTCAACCATGCCCACACCCCATTTAGGCCCCCTCAGATCAGACCTATGCCACTCCTGCCCACCCCATGCACCCCACCCCCGCAAAGAGGGCCTCAACATGGAAGCCACACATACGCCCAGGTAGTGAGCGGGCAAACAGTCCCAACCCCCACTCTCACACTCGCCGAAGCCAATGGCATGTACCAGATGCTCAGCAGGCTCTGCTCACACTTACTGGCCTGAGGCCAAACCACGACCAACAACATTGGACACTCTATGGAACAAAAAGCCTTCACTATATTATCCTGGAATATCCAAGGCCTGAGGTCATCTGCCTTTGGCCTAAAGAGCAGAAACCCGGACTTCACCAAAGAAATCGGTAATACAGACATTGTCATCCTGCAAGAAACCTGGTATAGAGGAGACGGACCCACTGGTTGCCCTCTAGGTTACAGAGAGCTGGTAGTCCCATCCACCAAACTACCAGGTGTGAAACAGGGAAGGGACTCAGGGGGTATGCTAATTTGGTATAGAGCAGACCTAACTCACTCCATTAAATTAATCAAAACAGGAACATTTTACATTTGGCTAGAAATTCAAAAGGAAATTATCCTAACAGAGAAAAATGTCCTCCTGTGTGCTACCTATATCCCCCCACTAGAATCCCCATATTTTAATGAAGACAGCTTCTCCATCCTGGAGGGGGAAATCAATCATTTCCAGGCCCAGGGACATGTACTAGTCTGTGGCGACCTAAATGCCAGAACAGGACAAGAACCTGACACCCTAAGCACACAGGGGGACAAACACCTGCCTGGAGGTGACAGCATTCCCTCCCACATATGCCCCCCTAGGCACAACTATGACAACATAACCAACAAAAACGGGTCACAACTCCTGCAGCTCTGTCGCACGCTGGGTATGTACATAGTCAACGGTAGGCTTCGAGGGGACTCCTATGGTAGGTACACCTATAGCTCATCTCTTGGCAGTAGTACTGTAGACTACTTTATCACTGACCTCAACCCAGAGTCTCTCAGAGCGTTCACAGTCAGCCCACTGACACCCCTATCAGACCACAGCAAAATCACAGTCTACTTAAACAGAGCAATAATCAATCATGAGGCATCAAAGCCAAAGGAACTGAGTAACATTAAGAAATGCTATAGATGGAAGGAATGCAGTTTGGAAACCTACCAAAAAACAATTAGGCAACAACAAATTCAATCCCTTTTAGACAATTTCCTGGGTAAAACGTTCCGCTGTAATAGTGAAGGTGTAAACTTGGCAGTAGAAAATCTTAACAGTATATTTGACCTCTCAGCTTCCCTATCAAATCTAAAAATCTCAAATAGAAAACCGAAGAAAATTAACAATAATGACAAATGGTTTGATGAAGAATGCAAAAATCTAAGAAAGAAATTGAGAAACCTGTCCAACCAAAAACATAGACACCCAGAAAACCTGAGTCTACACCTTCACTATGGTGAATCACTAAAACAATACAGAAATACACTACGGAAAAAGAAGGAACAGCACGTCAGAAATCAGCTCAATGCAATTGAAGAATCCATAGACTCTAACCACTTCTGGGAAAATTGGAAAACACTAAACAAACAACAACAAGAAGAATTATCTATCCAAAATGGAGATGTATGGGTAAACCACTTCTCCAATCTTTTTGGCTCTATAACAAAGAATAAAGAGCAAAAACATATACATGATCAAATACAGATCTTAGAATCATCTATTAAAGACTACCAGAACCCACTGGATTATCCAATTACATTGAATGAGTTACAGGACAAAATAAAAACCCTCCAACCCAAAAAGGCCTGTGGTGTTGATGGTATCCTCAATGAAATGATCAAATATACAGACAACAAATTCCAATTGGCTATACTAAAACTCTTTAACATCATACTTAGCTCTGGCATCTTCCCCAATATTTGGAACCAAGGACTGATCACCCCAATCCACAAAAGTGGAGACAAATTTGACCCCAATAACTACCGTGGAATATGTGTCAACAGTAACCTTGGGAAAATCCTCTGCATTATTATTAACAGCAGACTCGTACATTTCCTCAATGAAAACAATGTACTGAGCAAATGTCAAATTGGCTTTTTACCAAATTACCGTACAACAGACCATGTATTCACCCTGCACACCCTAATTGACAACCAAACAAACCAAAACAAAGGCAAAGTCTTCTCATGCTTTGTTGATTTCAAAAAAGCCTTCGACTCAATCTGGCATGAGGGTCTGCTATACAAACTGATGGAAAGTGGTGTTGGGGGTAAAACATACGACATTATAAAATCCATGTACACAAACAACAAGTGTGCGGTTAAAATTGGCAAAAAACACACACATTTCTTCACACAGGGTCGTGGGGTTAGACAGGGATGCAGCTTAAGCCCCACCCTCTTCAACATATATATCAACGAATTGGCGCGGGCACTAGAAAAGTCTGCAGCACCCGGCCTCCCCCTGCTAGAATCCGAAGTCAAATGTCTGATGTTTGCCGATGATCTGGTGCTTCTGTCACCAACCAAGGAGGGCCTACAGCAGCACCTAGATCTTATGCACAGATTCTGTCAGACCTGGGCCCTGACAGTAAATCTCAGTAAGACCAAAATAATGGTGTTCCAAAAAAGGTCCAGTCACCAGGACCACAAATACAAATTCAATCTAGACACTGTTGCCCTAGAGCACACAAAAAACTATACATACCTTGGCCTAAACATCAGCGCCACAGGTAACTTCCACAAAGCTGTGAACGATCTGAGAGACAAGGCAAGAAGGGCATTCTATGCCATCAAAAGAAACATAAATTTCAACATACCAATTAGGATTTGGCTAAAAATACTTGAATCAGTCATAGAGCCCATTGCCCTTTATGGTTGTGAGGTCTGGGGTCCGCTCACCAACCAAGACTTCACAAAATGGGACAAACACCAAATTGAGACTCTGCACGCAGAATTCTGCAAAAATATCCTCCGTGTACAACGTAGAACACCAAATAATGCATGCAGAGCAGAATTAGGCCGATACCCACTAATTATCAAAATCCAGAAAAGAGCCGTTAAATTCTACAACCACCTAAAAGGAAGTGATTCACAAACCTTCCATAACAAAGCCATCACCTACAGAGAGATGAACCTGGAGAAGAGTCCCCTAAGCAAGCTGGTCCTGGGGCTCTGTTCACAAACACAAACACACCCTACAGAGCCCCAGGACAACAGCACAATTAGACCCAACCAAATCATGAGAAAACAAAAAGATAATTACTTGACACATTGGAAAGAATTAACAAAAAAACAGAGCAAACTAGAATGCTATTTGGCCCTAAACAGAGAGTACACAGCGGCAGAATACCTGACCACTGTGACTGACCCAAAATTAAGGAAAGCTTTGACTATGTACAGACTCAGTGAGCATAGCCTTGCTATTGAGAAAGGCCGCAGGCAGACATGGCTCTCAAGAGAAGACAGGCTATGTGCTCACTGCCCACAAAATGAGGTGGAAACTGAGCTGCACTTCCTAACCTCCTGCCCAATGTATGACCATATTAGAGAGACATATTTCCCTCAGATTACACAGATCCACAAAGAATTTGAAAACAAATCCAAATTTGAAAAACTCCCATATCTACTGGGTGAAATTCCACAGTGTGCCATCACAGCAGCAAGATTTGTGACCTGTTGCCACGAGAAAAGGGCAACCAGTGAAGAACAAACACCATTGTAAATACAACCCATATTTATGCTTATTTATTTTATCTTGTGTCCTTTAACCATTTGTACATTGTTAAAACACTGTATATATATATATAATATGACATTTGTAATGTCTTTACTGTTTTGAAACCTCTGTATGTGTAATGTTTACTGTTAATTTTTGTTGTTTTTCACTTTATATTTTCACTTTGTATGTTGTCTACCTCACTTGCTTTGGCAATGTTAACACATGTTTCCGATGCCAATAAAGCCCTTGAATTGAATTGAGAAAGAGAGAGAGAGAGAGAGAGAGAGAGAGAGAGAGATAGGAGGGAGCAAGGGAGTGAGCAAAGGACAGAGGGAAGGAGAGATGGAGGGAGGGAGAAGCATGGCATATTCTCTTCCACTTTCTGCATCCTGTCACATTGTATTTAAGGGACCTCCTCTCCAACAATGTTCTGTAACTAAATTCTTGGACTATCATACAAATGGCAGAGAAAACCCAAGCAGCATTTCCATTCCTTGTGCCAAAGTGGTACACTGAATAAATCCAGTTTCATTATGGCAGACTGCACCCTCTGATCTACTTTCTCTCCTTCTACCTCTCCTCTCCTTCTGTCTCCTCTCCTCTCTCCTTCTGCATGTCCTCTCCTCTCTTTCTCTCCTTCTACCTCTCCTCTCCCTCTGTCTCCTCTCCTCTCTCATTCTGCATCTCCTCTCTTCTCTCCTCTTTCTCCTTCTACCTCTCCTCTCTTCTATCTCCTACCTCTCCTCTCTTTCTCCTTCTACCTCTTCTACCCCTCCTCTCTCTCCTTCTACCCCTCCTCTCGCTCTCCTTCTACCCCTCCTCTCTCTCTCCTACCCCTTCCTCTCCTCTCTCTCTCCTTCTACCCCTCCTCTCTCTCTCCTTCTACCCCTTCCTCTCCTCTCTCTCTTCTTCTACCCCTCCTGTCTCTCTCATTCTACCCACTCCTCTCTCTCCTTCTACCCCTCCTCTATCTCTCCTACCCCTCCCCTCTCTCTCCTTCTACCCCTCCTCTCTCTCTCCTTCTACCCCTTCCTCTCATCTCTCTCTACTTCTACCCACTCCTTTCTCTCCTTCTATCCCTTCCTCTCCTCTCTCTCTCCTTCTACCCCTCCTCTCTCTCCTTCTACCCACTCCTCTCTCTCCTTCTACCCCTACTCTCTCTCCTTCTACCCCTACTCTCTCTCCTTCTACCCCTCCTCTCTCTCTCCTTCTACCCCTTCCTCTCCTCTCTCTCTTCTTCTACCCCTCCTGTCTCTCTCATTCTACCCACTCCTCTCTCTCCTTCTACCCCTCCTCTATCTCACCTACCCCTCCCCTCTCTCTCCTTCTACCCCTCCTCTCTCTCTCCTTCTACCCCTTCCTCTCATCTCTCTCTACTTCTACCCACTCCTTTCTCTCCTTCTATCCCTTCCTCTCCTCTCTCTCTCCTTCTACCCCTCCTCTCTCTCCTTCTACCCCTCCTCTCTCTCCTTCTACCCCTCCTCTCTCTCCTTCTACCCCTCCTCTCTCTCTCCTTCTACCCCTTCCTCTCATCTCTCTCTCCTTCTACCCACTCCTTTCTCTCCTTCTATCCCTTCCTCTCCTCTCTCTCTCCTTCTACCACTTCCTCTCCTCTCTCTCTCCTCCTACCTCTACCTTTCCTCTGTCTACTCGATCCCTCGCTCTCTATCTCTCGCACACTCTCTCACTTCAGCGTCGGCTGAAATGTCTCATCCCTCGTATTTTACATGCGGGTGTGAAGAGTGAAAACATATTCATATGTAACTAGCACCAGCCGACATATTCAGGAGAGATATTCATTTTCAATATCCCTCTCAGCCAAACCCACACAGAAAAATGGAACACAGGTCCTGTCTCAAATGACACCAGTAGTGCACTACATATGCACCCTACATAGCAGTGCACTACATAGCAGTGCACTACATATGCACCCTACATAGCAGTGCACTACATATGCACCCTACATAGCAGTGCACTACATATGCACCCTACATAGCAGTGCACTACATATGCACCCTACATAGCAGTGCACTACATATGCACCCTACATAGCAGTGCACTACATATGCACCCTACATAGCAGTGCACTACATATGCACCCTACATAGCAGTGCACTACATATGCACCCTACATAGCAGTGCACTACATATGCACCCTACATAGCAGTGCACTATAACATACAGTACCAGTCAAAGGTTTTTCTTAATTTTTTTAACTATTTTCTACATTTATAGAATAATAGTGAAGACATCAAAACTATGAAATAACACACATGGAATCACGTAGGAACCAAAAAAGTGTTAAACAAATTAAAATATATTTAAGATTCTTCAATCTTAAATATCATTACTTTAAGACATGGAGGTCAGTCAATCCGGAAAACTTCAAGAATTTAAGTAGTTTCTTCAAGTGCAGTCACAGAAACCATCAATGATGAAACTGGCTCTCATGAGGACCGCCACAGGAAAGGAAGACCCAGAGTTACCTCTGCTGCAGACGATAAGTTCATTAGATTTAACTGCACCTCAGATTGCAGCCCAAATAAATGCTTCACAGAATTCAAGTAACAGACACATCTCAACATCAACTGTTCAGAGGAGACTGTGTGAATCAGGCCTTCATGGTTGAATTGCTGCAAAGAAACACCTACTAAAGTGCACCAATAATAAGAAGAGACTTGCTTGGGCCAAGAAACACGAGCAATGGACATTAGACAGGTGGAAATCAGTCCTTTGATCTGATGAGTCCAAATTTGAGATTTTTGGTTACAAACGCCATTTCTTTGTGAGACGCAGAGTAGGTGAACAGATGATCTCTACATGTGTGGTTCCCACCATGAAGCCTGGAGGAGGAGGTGTGATGGTGTGGGGGTGCTTTGATGGTGACACAGTGATATTTTTTTTAAAATTCAAGGCACACTTAACCAGCATGGCTACCACAGCATTCTGCAGCGATACGCCATACCATCTGGTTTGGGCTTAGTGGGACAATCATTTGTTTTTCAACAGGACAATGACCCAGCACACCTCCAGGCTGTGTAAGGGCTATATTACTAAGAAGGAGAGTGATGGAGTGCTGCATCAGATGACCTGGCCTCCACAATCGTCCGACCTCAACCCAATTGAGATGGTTTGGGATAAGTTGGACCGCAGAATGAAGGAAAAGCAGCCAACAAGTGCTCAGCATATGTGGGAACTCCTTCAAGACTGTTGGAAAAGCATTCCTCATGAAGCTAGTTGAGAAAATGCCAAGAGTGTGCAAAGCTGTCATCAAGGCAAAGGCAACGGGTTTGAAGAATCTAAAATATATTTTTATTTGCTCAACAATTTTTTGGTTCCTACATGATTCCATATGTGTTATTTCATAGTTTTAATGTATTCACTATTATACTACAATGTAGAAAATAGTGAAAATAAAGAAATTAGTAGGTGTACTGTAGCTTCAGCTGACCCTGTGCTCCTCTGTCCTCTAGCTGACCCTGTCCTCTAGCTGACCCTGTGCTCTAGCTGACCCTGTGCTCTAGCTGACCCTGTCCTCTAGCTGACCCTGTGCTCTAGCTGACCCTGTCCTCTAGCTGATCCTGTCCTCTAGCTGACCCTGTCCTCTAGCTGACCCTGTGCTCTAGCTGACCCTTTGCTCCTAAGTGCTCTAGCTGACCCTGTGCTCTAGCTGACCCTGTGCTCCTCTGTGCTCTAGCTGACCCTGTGCTCTAGCTGACCCTGTGCTCCTCTGTGCTCTAGCTGACCCTGTGCTCTAGCTGACCCTGTGCTCCTCTGTGCTCCAGCTGACCCTGTGCTCCTCCAGCTGACCCTGTGCTCTAGCTGACCCTGTGCCCCTCGGTGCTCTAGCTGACCCTGTGCTCTAGCTGACCCTGTGCTCCTCTGTGCTCCAGCTGACCCTGTGCTCCTCCAGCTGACCCTGTGCTCTAGCTGACCCTGTGCTCCTCTGTGCTCCAGCTGACCCTGTGCTCTAGCTGACCCTGTGCTCCGCTGTGCTCTAGCTGACCCTGTGCTCTAGCTGACCCTGTGCTCCTCTGTGCTCTAGCTGACCTTGTGCTCTAGCTGACCCTGTGCTCCTCTGTGCTCCAGCTGACCCTGTGCTCCTCCAGCTGACCCTGTGCTCTTGCTGACCCTGTGCTCCTCTGTGCTCCAGCTGACCCTGTGCTCCTCCAGCTGACCCTGTGCTCTAGCTGACCCTGTGCTCTAGCTGACCCTGTGCTCCAGCTGATCCTGTGCTCTAGCTGACCCTGTGCTCCTGGGGAATAAGTTGTCACACCATGATCCACATCACCTGTCTGCAGGACCTCCTGGTCTGACGTATGTCACCACTAGGGGGCGAGATTTGTTCCAGTCTTCGTGTGAGCCCCCTGAAACATCACATTAAACACATTAAACGCTTGAGGAAATGGTTTGGTTATACACTATGGCATCACTTTTCATAGGGCATCTGCCTGACCAACATTAATTTGGTCCCATGTGTCCCAGTTGGTAAAGCATGGTGCTTGCAACACTAAGGGTCGTGGGTTCGATTCCCACTGAGGGCCACCCATATGACTGTAAGTTGGAGAAAGCGTCAGCTAAACGTCATTTCTTATATTATATACAGTATATTAATTTGCATCAAAACTATTGTGTAATAAAAGTATGCATTGAAGAATCTCAAGAATATTTCACTCATCTTTTATGCCATCCACAGTTAAAACAAGTCTGCCATGCTAACTGTGCTGTAAACGATGAATTGATTTCCCTACAGCCTAAATTACTTTGTCTTTTATTGATCTGTGGATGGCGTTGTTAAGAAATTAGCATTTCCAATCGGTGGACTGCTGAGGCTATCTTAAATTAATTTTGAGTGTTCTTCCTTTATGGGTCAGCTGTGACTGAAACACAATCAACCTAGACTGTAGTGGAAACGGGCGGGTGCCAGGTTTGTCTGTGTAATGCAGGGGTGTCAAACTCATTCCGCGGAGTGCCGAGTGTCTGCGGGTTTTTGGATTTTTCCATTCCATTAAGACCTAGACAACCAGGTGACGGGAGTTCCTTACTAATTAGTGACCTTAATCCATCAATCAAGTACAAGGGAGGGCGAAAACCTGCAGACACTCGGCCCTCCGTGGAATGAGTTTGACACGTTGTGAAATGAGTGTATAGGGTCCATCCCAAATAGCACCCTATTCCCTACATAGTGCACTACTTTTGACCAAAGCCCATAGGGAATAGGGTGCACTACTTTTGACCAGAGCCCAGAGTGTAGTATACATAGTGTAGTATACATAGCGTAGTATACATAGTGTAGTATGCATAGTGTAGTATACATAGTGTAGTATACATAGTGTAGTATACATAGCATAGTATACATAGTGTAGTATACATAGCGTAGTATACATAGTGTAGTATGCATAGTGTAGTATGCATAGTGTAGTATACATAGTGTAGTACAGTACACATAGGGTAGTATACATAGTGTAGTATACATAGTGTAGTATGCATAGTGTAGTATACATAGTGTAGTATACATAGTGTAGTATGCATAGTGTAGTATACATAGTGTAGTATACATAGTGTAGTACAGTACACATAGCGTAGTATACATAGTGTAGTATACATAGTGCAGTATACATAGTGTAGTACAGTACACATAGGGTAGTATACATAGTGTAGTATACATAGTGTAGTATGCATAGTGTAGTATACATAGTGTAGTATACATAGTGTAGTATACATAGTGTAGTATACATAGTGTAGTACCTCTCATGCATAGTGTAGTATACATAGTGTAGTATACATATTGCAGTATACATAGTGTTGTATACATAGTGTAGTATGCATAGTGTAGTATACATAGTGTAGTATACATAGTACAGTATACATAGTGTAGTATACATAGTGTAGTATACATAGTGTAGTATACATAGTGCAGTATACATAGTGTAGTATACATAGTGTAGTATACATAGTGTAGTATGCATAGTGTAGTATACATAGTGTAGTACAGTACACATAGGGTAGTATACATAGTGTAGTATACATAGTGTAGTATGCATAGTGTAGTATACATAGTGTAGTATACATAGTGCAGTATACATAGTGCAGTATACATAGTGTAGTATACATAGTGTAGTATACATAGTGTAGTATACATAGTGTAGTATGCATAGTGTAGTATACATAGTGTAGTACAGTACACATAGGGTAGTATACATAGTGTAGTATACATAGTGTAGTATGCATAGTGTTGTATACATAGTGTAGTATACATAGTGCAGTATACATAGTGCAGTATACATAGTGTAGTATACATAGTGTAGTATACATAGTGTAGTATACATAGTGCAGTATACATAGTGTAGTATACATAGTGTAGTATACATAGTGTAGTATGCATAGTGTAGTATACATAGTGTAGTATGCATAGTGTAGTATGCATAGTGTAGTATACATAGTGTAGTACAGTACACATAGGGTAGTAAACATAGTGTAGTATACATAGTGTAGTATGCATAGTGTAGTATACATAGTGTAGTATACATAGTGTAGTATGCATAGTGTAGTATACATAGTGTAGTATACATAGTGTAGTATACATAGTGTAGTACAGTACACATAGCGTAGTATACATAGTGTAGTATACATAGTGCAGTATACATAGTGTAGTACAGTACACATAGGGTAGTATACATAGTGTAGTATACATAGTGTAGTATGCATAGTGTAGTATACATAGTGTAGTATACATAGTGTAGTATACATAGTGTAGTATACATAGTGTAGTACCTCTCATGCATAGTGTAGTATACATAGTGTAGTATACATATTGCAGTATACATAGTGTTGTATACATAGTGTAGTATACATAGTGTAGTATGCATAGTGTAGTATACATAGTGTAGTATACATAGTGCAGTATACATAGTGTAGTATACATAGTGTAGTATACATAGTGTAGTATACATAGTGCAGTATACATAGTGTAGTATACATAGTGTAGTATACATAGTGTAGTATACATAGTGTAGTATGCATAGTGTAGTATTCATAGTGTAGTACAGTACACATAGGGTAGTATACATAGTGTAGTATACATAGTGTAGTATGCATAGTGTAGTATGCATAGTGTAGTATACATAGTGCAGTATACATAGTGCAGTATACATAGTGTAGTATACATAGTGTAGTATACATAGTGTAGTATACATAGTGTAGTATGCATAGTGTAGTATACATAGTGTAGTACAGTACACATAGGGTAGTATACATAGTGTAGTATACATAGTGTAGTATGCATAGTGTTGTATAC